>NC_089796.1:60868862-60896362 GCF_040412425.1 Macrobrachium rosenbergii
AAAAGAGAGTGTTGTAAATATCAAGGAGGATGAGAATTCCAACCTTGAAAAAGTAGATACAGAACTTGGGATTTATGGGTTATCAGTATCTCTAAGTTTCTTGTTATTCAAGAACTCATAAACCTAAAATATTATTAAACTTTCACGAAACAGATTGCCCACGTTTGAAAGAAGATTCAACAAAAAGAAGAGAGTGATTCAGTAGATAAACCAATCAGCCAGTGCTCAGAGCCCAGTAAGCATCATATTGGAGTACTAACAACTAACTTATGTGATTGCTTGGATTAAGAAAAAAGGCGTAGGACTTATGAACCATGCCCACTGAGACTTGCTTAGGAACTAGAAGACTGTACCATTCTCACGCCACCCTCACAAGGAAAAAAGTATGTGTGTATAGATATATATATATATATATATATATATATATATATATATATATATATATATATATATATATATATATATATATATATATATATATATATGTATATACATATATATATATATATATATATATATATATATATATATATAATGTGTGTGTGTGTGTGTGTGTGTGTGTGTACACTGATTCTGTAGATGCTGTACACACTTCGGGAAAGCCTTCTATTGATTTTGGCAGTTACGAAATACATGACCCTTCATGGCCTTGCCTACGACCTTCCATCGAACTTCCATTACAGCCTCCTCTCCTCCCCACGCCTTCCTTCTGCTGTCCCGTGCCGTCCGCCTGCCATTCTTTAGAAGCGTAGATGAGTCTTATTTATTGTCTTGGGTACGCCGTTTCTCTCCATATTTGGGCGAAGGCCTCCCCGGGTTAAGCTATGGGGTATTTGTTAGTCCAGCGATAATTAACAGATGGTAACTCATCTGCATTTCCTGATGGGCTTGAAGGATAGGTTACTAGTTTGGCTATTTTTTGCGGCAGTAATCTTTTGTTGTAGTTTGCTTAGAAATTTAATTTTGATGTGAATTCAAGCGATGGATTTTTACCATTTTCTAGTAATAGTGTTTTTCTTAAATATTAAGTTTATTGGCAAAGAACAACTTCCTACGTCGGTGAATGCTTAAGTCCATACTGTGTTTCACCTTCGTCTGTATGTGTGCTTTTGCTTGTAGCCTTTTTTTTTTTTTTAGCTTTATTCCCAAGTTTAGACCTGCTGTTGGTCCTTTTTCTGGTTTTAATTCCATTTGCTTCAGTTGTCTTTAGAACGTGTTAATTTAATTGTTTTTTTAATTTTTCATTTGTTATGAATATTTGAAAATCCTTTTTAGAACCCCTTGACATTTGGTTTTGAGCCCAGATCTATCAGATCCACCTATTATACTATTGTTTTTAATTTTTAATAATAATAATAATAATAATAATAATAATAATAATAATAATAATAATTTTCTGCGAGTTACGTTTGATACCAACAGCACAGGAGAACAAAGCTATATGGAAACCCAAGTCATATGGTTTAAGAATTGAACGTTCAACTAACAGCCTTGCCTGTTAGCCTGTCCGTTCGAACAAGAGGTACATTCAACCGCGCGAACGTCTACGACTTCAGGGGAATGGCGAGGTGTTAGGTTCGGTCAGAAACTCTCAGTATAGAGAATTGTTGTTTATTGTGTCGCTGTTTCTGTTGTATGGTGGGTTTGTATTTACTAGCACTGTCAATAATGACGGTATTGCTGCTGTATAATTTCGACGATAGAATTTTACAATGGTAATGATGCCGATGATATTGTTTTATGATGATGGTGATGTTGCTGCTAGATAATTGAAGTTTTTATAGAATTTTTTTATTAAATGTGTAAGTGCACATTTTCTCTTACACATATATTTCTTTCATCGTCTCTTCTCAATTTTCAGTTGAAACGTTGACTCTTGGACTTATGGCTCAGTTTTATATCCTTTTTACTATTGTCTATTGTATTTCTGTATTTTATTTTAAGCTTGAAAAATGCAGTAGGCGGCCATAAAAGCTTCGCACACTTGTTCTCCTTTTTTATGTTAGCCCCTTTTTAACTGCCGCACCTGCGAATCAAATGAAAAACTACGTTCTTTTGGAAAATTTCTCTTTGATGTATTTATATTGTTCCTTTCCCTAAAACTGACATTTTTGTATGCACTCAGTTATTCATTTTGATATTTCAGTTCCTTGATGTTTTTGTCATTTCTTTTCGTTCACGTGGCATTTCAGTCGTTTTATGACTTTCCACAGATATGTGGTCGCATTTATTTCGTTATCAGGAATAGGATCCAGATCACATCCTTATTAAAAATTTTGTCTAATTTACATCCTTCACAGGCACGTGGTCCAACTTACATCCTTGACAAAATTGTCCTTGTTATTAATTTCAGGTTCTAATAACAAATACGCATGGCCGGTTTCCTACTAATCACGGCCATTAAAATTCTAAAAGGAAAAAAAAAAAAGCATTTACCGAGTCCTATTTGGATTGGAGGGACAGCTGGAGCCACGGGCCCCTCCACCCCACAGCTTCCGGCCAAAAAAATTTTGCACCCATTATTTTTTACTGCTGCCATTATCTCTTATAGATGTAGCCATTAATTTTAATAGCGATTACTTTGTCAATATAACGACGGTTGATCAAAGGAGATTATTGATAAAGATTCCGTTTTCCTTTTGCGTTCCCAAAAATTAAAACTTGTTACAGATGAATAATACCTTGAATGGGGTCGTTGTGGCGCAATTGAAGATTCTGCGGATTGGATTATTAATGGTTGCTTGGAAGTAAATGAATAATGAGTGTCGCGTTTTGTGAATGTTTTATACTTTACCTTTTATTTTACTTTACTAATTGTTTTGTTTTATTCTGTGGATGCGGTCATAGTTTCCATTCATGTGCTTTGTCTGATCCGTTCGTGAAAAGAGATAAAAAGAAATTTTTACATTCTGATATACATATGATTGTGTGTAGATTTGTGTGTGTGTGTGTGTGTGTGTGTTGGTGTGTGCGTGCGTGTGCATGTGTATTTATGAGAGAGAGAGAGAGAGAGAGAGCTGTAGTTTTATGATGATTGGCAACTACATCAACATATACGTTTGCAAGAGAGAGAGAGAGAGAGAGAGAGAGAATTGGGCAGTATAAGACACAGAATCGTATGCCATGGTTCCATCTGTTGTTGTGGATCTAATTGGCACTGCAGGTAGTTAACTCTGGGGCAGCATATGCCAACTGATAAGCTGGATGCGAAGTGGTGTTTACATATTTGATTGTTCGTGAGTATTTACACGGGTGCGTGTTGCACGAAGAATTGAATTTAGAATTGATTTTTGCGATAAGAGGGATAAAATTGCTATAACTGATTGTCGAATGGAAGCATCATGTACTTTGTAGTCGTACATGTACATTAAAAAAAAATTGGGTGGGGTTCGGATGCTTTTCATGAATATTGGTGTAAATAAATTAGAAGATATCTGAAGTTGCAGCATAGAACAACTTTAAAAGTTCACATCATTTACATCGGAAATTCTTTTAATTTCCTTGTTTTTACTGATTGACTCTAAATTGTACGTTTTCAGAAGGCAGGGTTGGTGGGTGATTGGTTCAGATTAAACCGGTCAAGTATTAAAAAGGTATTACGAGGTCTAGTGTGGACCCCTGATTCGGATTAACCAACCAGGACGTTCTAATAGCAGTTTTGTCAACTCCAAAAACAGTAGTCGTTTACTTAAATATTTAAGATTTTTAGTCGCCGAGCTTTGTGTACTCCAATTTAATTCGTATTCTTTATTTATTTTACATGTATACATACTGACAGACGTAACATTGAGACCTATGGCAATTTTCTCCGGTAATAATATGCAGCCGACCTGCTCTTGCTTCTCTGCCTAACATTTCATCACTGCACATCGTTGGGTTTAAAGTATTTGCAAACATTCTTCCTATACGGCAGCAGCTGCATATTGAAGAGCTTCGGTTCTGTTTCTCTCTCTCTCTCTCTCTCTCTCTCTCTCTCCCTGATCGTGCTTAACTGCCAGCAACTACTTGCCCTCTCATCCTTCTGTGAAATCAAGCTCATGATTCCAATTATGCTCGCAACCATGACTGACCCGTTAATTGCCTTTCTCTTAATGAGCACTCAATTAGTCCCCCAATCGGGGCAGCAGTAACATAGGTTCACCCTAACTTTATGTCTTGGGGGAAATGAAGGTTCAGGAGATAAACATTCAAGGAGGGTGTCGTAAGTGGTCCTGGACGATCGGGCGATTTGGGGCAATGCCATGGATTACTTCCTCTAATAAGAGTTTATTTATGATTTACAGTACAACTTGTGTGTAGGCAAAAGTGGTGGTACTATAAAAAAACATTCTCTCTCTCTCATATATATATATATATATATATATATATATATATATACATATATATATATATATATATATATATATATATATATATGTACAGTATATATATACAGTATGTGAGTGTGTGTGGATGGGTATCCTAATTCTGTGATGTGTGCTGTTATCGCAGTGTTGAGTATCTATCTAATTATATATATATATATATTATCATATATATATATATATATATATATTCATTATATATATATATATATATATATATATATAGCAAGAGTACATGATTATGTTGTAAGAAAACTCACGTGCATGTGAAATTTTTCAAACACATACACTGCATGTATGTGTGTATAAATAAATTTTGTAAATATTTGGTAGTTTTATCATTAAGTGAATTCTTGACATGTAAATATTACCGTATACTTAACGAAACTGATAATGAGATCACTCATTTTTCTGTCTTCCTGGTAAGTTGATGATGAATATTGACAGATCTGACGTGCTGATCTGCCTCGTTTTTTTTTCATTAGCATTGTATTCCATTTTTCTTCGTTCTTTCCAGTAAACGTAAATCATTGCCCTTCGTATGTAGCTGGTAACTGGCTCAACATCTCACAGCTGGTGAGTTTATAAGACTAGGATTCAAATTTATAAAAATAATGGGACTAATACCGTGGATTTTTTCTGCATGTTAAGGCGAATCGAATTTGACAGTCGAAGGGAAATAATACTCTCTTGCTGGAAATTGTGGAATTAGGTGTTTCCTGGGTAACATCTGTTCCCCGCGATCTTTTACTGTGATTTAGTTGTCTGAAAAGTTTAGGAGTAAGTTCACTTTCTCCTAGCCTGTAACTGTACATTCTAGGAGATAACGTATTAACCAGGTCGCTTACTGACTAACCCCCTATTGTGTCTCTTTTGAAGCCCTATGTAGCATAGGTTTGTACATCCACACTAAGATCCCCCAACATCCCCCGAGATCCTTGCGATCTTCATTAGTAACCCTTGTAATATGGACAACTGCTGAACAGCCCTGATCTTTATCCATAGAATTTGACGATTCTCAGCAGGCTTCGAAGCTGAACCAGAATGAACAAATGGAGGACGATCGTTGCAAGCTTTTTCTCGAGTGATGAAGATATCCTCCTTCCCTCTTTTTTTTTATTTTCTTATTTACTCGCAGCAAGTGTTGACTTCCCTTTCTCCCGAGTCCTGCCTCTGAGCCTTGGGTGGAGGCGAGGACACAGAATTTTAAGTAGCTGTAGTCCCTCACAGTACCCTCTGACCTACACTTACACACACACTCCATCTTGACCTTTAGCCTAGCAAGAGCATTTGCAATGGAAATAAGTAACTAGACAAGGAGTCTGAGAATTACTGAAAAAGATGGAGAGGCGGTGGAAAATTAAACATGTAAAGCCAACAGTTTAGCCAAGTTAGTAAAATCTTAACATTGCCAGGTTTGACAATTGCAGTCATTCAGCAGCGTTAAAGTTGTTGGCCATTAGCTTTTCAACCTTCTGGAAGATTCTTCTGTGGGGAAAAAATATCATTTTTCAGATACTAATAACTGTCTTATGAAATCAGTCGTCAGTCCAGATGTCAGTGCTGTCATTCTTGTCAAACACTGGAACCGTACGATAACAAAGCATTCTAAACGACACCCTTTATGAAAACTTGACATTATCTGCAAGTGTAGTAGATACATCGCTCACAACATTTTCTTCTAAGATCATTTTCACTTTTTAACATTGATTACTAAACGTCGACACCCCTCTCGTACAGTTTATTGAGTTGTACCTGATAGACAAGTTATCTTTTTCAAAAATACTGACGAATTTTGCAATCATTTCCAGTATGTTCTTCCAGATATCTAAAAATGACTGTACATTGAAGTTATAATACCCATCGATAGCAATGTAATTACTAAGAGACAGGTGTAACGAGTAGAATTATAGCCAACAGGTGTAACGAGTAGAATTATAGACAATTACTATTTCCACTCTTTTAATTTCAAACTTGTTGTGTGTCTGTAAATACGGCTTATTATAGGTGAAAGTGTCTCCCTGGCATTTAGGAATATCCTTCCTTAATAGACACAGCCTAGTAGGCTTATTAAACCGACGTTCCATTGGAAATGATCTGGAAAAGATATCAAATGGACCGTTGTACTTGCTGTAGACCCCGCTTTATACATACATACATACATACATACATACATGTACATACATACATACATACATATATATATATATATATATATATATATATATATATATATATATATATAATATATATTATAATGTTATGGAATTGACGTATCATGATATTTTACACACAGTGGCCGTTGACATGAAATAACTCAGAAATAGACAAATGTTCTTAAATGACACTGGTCATTTAAGTCTTTATCCCTGTTTTTTTGGTGGAGTTTTTCCTTTATGTTAGTTTTGAACTTTGAATCTTTGTTGTTACGCGTGTCCTCTATAATCATTTTATGTTCAGAAGGTTAATAAATGAGACTGTGAGGGAGAATAAAAATTCTGAAAGGAAAAACTTCGTTGCTTCAGAGAGAGAGAGAGAAGAAAAAAAAAAGAACAATTTTTTTATAATTTTACAAGAATTTGAGACCATTATGATAATTTTTTGCCTTTAAGGTGCCTTTTTTTTCTTTTTATTGTTATTATTATTCGAAACACGTGATGTAAGATTTAAGAAAGATAGAGAATTTTTACTCTCCAGGATGGGAAAAGAAAAAGAAATTCATCCTTTCAAACACGTTTTTGCCTCCTTTTATCCCTTCCCTAATCATAAATAAATCAGGATAGGGGACAGGAACATGCCTTGAGGTTCCGCGGGTTGTCTCCATACGAGATAGATCAGTGGTTTTCGTCCTAATTGACTGCTTGTTTTGATCCCTATCTTCAGAGCCTGGAATAAGAAAGGGAGAGAGAGAGAGAGAGAGAGAGAGAGAGAGAGAGAGAGTGAGAGAGAGTGAGAGTGAGAGAGACACCAGATTTGAGATTACCGTGAAATGATCTTTCGGTTGTCAATTAGATGTTGTTTAAAATTTTTCCATAATTAATTTTAGTATGAATGTGTTTCTGTAATGTAAACGCGCACATGAAAGTGCTGTATGCTTGCAGCCATATCTTACTTTATACACACGCACACACACATACATATCTATCTATCTGTCTATGTGTCTATCTATCTATCTATCTATCTATCTATCTATCTATCTATATACTGTATATATAGTTCGCAGAATGTCAACAGCAATATACAGTTAATGTTCCTCGCTGTCGAACTTCTTAGTTCTAGAGGTCTTTATTCTTCACACCGTTGGACTTAGTCTCCCTGAGGACGTTGTGCAACTGGAACCTCAAAAGTTCAAGCAAAGTTGCATTGCATTACTACCGTAAAGCAGTTCTCCTTGTATTATATAATTTACTTACGTTTTACGTATTTATTTACTAATGTGTTCATTTATTTTTTCATTTCTAATAAGTGATCACCTCTTTCTGTATCTCCCATTACCTCCTGTTAATTCTTTCAAATGAACACATATACTGGTTGGAAGTTTGAATTTCAAGTATGTGGCCCCTGTTGGTTTGCTCTATATGAACAGGGTTCACCTTCTGAATTATATATATATATATTTACACACACGTATATATATAATATGAATGTGGACATATATATATATATATATATATATATATATATATATATATAAATATATTTTATATAAATTTTAGATAAGATAATAAACCTGCATGTTATACTGACATAGGGACTTGGAAAATATAGAATGAGAAAACATTCCAGAATGTGGACGCTGAGGGGAGGGATAGAGAAGTAATAAAACAGTCTAGTGACAAGATTGAGGGACGAGTCGCTTCATGTAGTACAGGCTTAAGACCATGTTTCAGGAACTGAAGTTCAAAAAAATTATTTATGTTGGATAGACATTGTGATTCACTGTATTTTTCTCCGCATATACTTATATGTACACGTCTTTGTGTGTGCAGATTTATATGGAATTACTATGCTGTTACCTTTAGTGTTTTATGTAGTCTTTTAGATAAAACGAGTGTTGTTTCTGTGGAGTCTAGAAAAATGTAGTCTTAATGTCGTATCGTGATCGTGAAGCTATAGCCGAGGGTTAATGCATCTATGAAATGGACCGTAGTTTTTACGGTAAAAAATCCCCCTGTATTGTTTTAAAAACAGTGTGTCACCCGGATGTTATTCAGTTCATACCCGCTCTAGAAACTGGTCTTCCTGTAGCCTTCGAATCCTTCTACCGTTACCACACTTACAGAGTTTTTTTTTTTTTTTTACCGTAAAAACTACGGTCTATTTCATAGATGCATTGACCTTCGGCTATAGCTTCCTTAGATATACCTTTTGGTAAGAGCTTAGTTACTCTCTATGTACTTGAGTATATCAGTAACATGACTTGCATTTATATATGTTCTTACCATTGACTTTAAGCCTCTTATTATCGCTTTGCTTTTAATATTCTTATATGGTTGATCACACCATAAGATGATATCACATCAGTGACTATTTTGGCATACTTTCTCAGGTGGTTCGTTCATATGCCAGTTGTGGAGGACAGTGTAAATTACACGTTCTCAGACTATATTAATGACGATTGTAATTATGTAAAAAAAAAAAATAAGATTCACAACGAAACAAAATTAATTATGAAATGGTGACTATGAATTATATCTAGATTTTTAAAAATTGTCTGTATTATTCAAGATTTTTACATTTTAATAACATTGGTTTTTCTCCCAAATTACCTCAGTTCATTTGCAAATAACAGTTTTGGTCGTCAGTCTTCAATTAAAGCAGAAGTAAAGAATTATTTGTTAAAATTGTTTTTTACGAATTAGTAGAGGGCGAGGGCCACAGTCAGTGACATATTTTGATGAAACCTGTTAATTAATGGTTAAGATTGTTCAGGAGTTTCCTTCATGTTAATTAATGCTCAAGATTGTTCCGGAATTTCTGTCTCATTACTTATTGGTCAAGATTGTTCCATAATGTCTTCTCTTGTTATTGTTCAAGATTGTTCTGGAATATCTGTTACGATAAGTAACGATCAAGATTGTTTTGGGATGGAAATTCCAAAACAATTATTGTTAATTATAGCTTAAGGTTGTTCCTGAATTTCTGTCATTTTAATTAATGGTCAAGATTATTTCTGAATGTCTGTCACGGTACTTAATGGTCTATATTGGTATAGGATGTCTATGAATCATATTAAATACTGTAATTGTTTTACAGAACGAGGAAATTGCATCGTTTTGACGGGTTCTGTCTTCAAAGTAGTGTATATAATATAGAGTTACCCGACACGGTAGTAAGCAGAAGATTGAAAGGCTGATTCTTGTTGAATGGGTAATTGCAGATAAATACATGATGCCTTGTAACACTAAAATTTTGGTTGAATGAACATGCGATATATATGTATTGGTATCTGGGCTGCAATATCAGGAGTATTTATCTTCCTTAGTTCTCGTGTTAGGATAATGATTGGGATTTACTGTCTGCAAGACAGCCCAGTGTTTGTTTACGCACGTGTGTATGTTATATTCAGAGCGTGATGTTTACACACTTTGCAAGCACATTTTATGCTTGTTTATGTCTTACTTGTATGATAACATGGAAGGGCTTCCCCTTCGTGTAATTTTTCTCAGGAAAGCATGAGTAAAGGGAATTAAACTAAACAACTATAGTTCAATTACACGAGTGATTGAGTAGAATTACAGACTTTTTAAGCCCTCCATTACAGGTCAGCGAGGACTACACAGGTTTTAATTAAGGTCATCGAATAATGGTCAGAGTCTTGCATTATAGGCAGGGAATGGCAGTCTCCCTGTCTCCCGCCAGAACAACCTCCTGCAAACAGGATCTCTGTTATTAACCTCCTCTAAGCCAAATATTATTTATGATAACAGTTATCCTGTCACAGTAAGTAAACCTCGATGCACGAGTTATCACTGTCATTAACGTAAGAGTATTATTATTAAAGATTGCTTATTATGTTCGAGTAACAGATGCTTATATATAATAACCCTCTGGAATATATGATATGACGTGATATCTGTCTTGCAGCATGATAGCATTTCAGAGGGAGAGAGAGAGATGCACCTTTAGTATGGCTGGACTATTTCTCGGTTGTTCCTTCAAGGTTTTTTTTTTTTCCTTTTTATTCAAGATCGAATGTTCAGTTCCATCGTCATAAACTCTCAATTCTTAGCGGATACGATTAGCGTTTCCTTAAGTTGCATACAGTTGCCAAGGTGTTTCAGAAGTACAAAACACATACTGTTTGCAAATTACATGGCATCCGTCATTCTGTGCCCCCTTTGGCTAGTCTTAGAAATTGACTTATGGGAAAGGAAAAAGAAAATAGTCATCAATTATGGACCATGCTCTGGATTGAGCCGTCTCCAGAAGTCGTTCATCTCTTGTTTAATAGGCTTTTTTTTATCAGTTATTCAAAATTCGCTTACAGCTGGAGGATACAAAGAGAAAATGAAATGATGAAACTCGGTTGCTTGCAACTATCGATGATCTCTGCAAAGTCGGTTTATTAGAATATATACCTCATCTGTTTCTGTTTATTTATAGCATGTTTGCAGTTCTTGATCTCGCTTGGAATGGTTTTAAACCGTCTGACAAATAAAAATGAGTAGAGGTCGCGCATGGCTGCAAAGATGATAAAAGGAAGAAAGGACGTCGCGACTTATTATTGTGACAAATGGACAGAATAGGTATTTGGTGTTTTCTTAAAGCCAATAAGTCCTGTTATTTCATGCTGTCTTTGGGTATGGAACGAGTTGGGGTTAAGGTAACAAAGATTTGTCAGTTTCATTTTTTACGGGTGGAAGATGAATTAATGAGATGGTATGGATAAGCTATTTAACTTTTAAAGATATAGAAATTTTACTCTCCTTTAGTATGTCCTCGAGTGAGCGTCATGGTCTTGAGACTTTATATTAGGCTAACATAATAACCAGAATGTGCTTTGTATCATGTTCAATAGTCTCCACATTATTTGCTTTATAATGAATATATATACTGCACGTTTATTCACCCTCTGTTGTATATGAATGGAGGGCAAAACGTTGAATGTGTAAACAACATTAATCTGTATATTTAAATACAATGACCAGAAATTCTTGTCTCTCAAATCCCTAAAAGTTTTAGGTATTTTTCACCTTTACCATCGATATGTGGAAACGCAGAACCTGCATCCACTTTGGGCCTCGGAATAATATTAAGGAATAGCCAAGTCCAACTCCACATCCACGGCGCTAGCCGCAGGAAAGTCAAAATAAACATCCGAGATAATGGAAGGTTGTCATGAATTCCATCCAGAGGAAACCCAGAGAATGATTTTGTGATGGTCATGGAAATTCCACATTCTGATATCAGATAAACGATGGATTTGCTTAATTAGAGTACGAAATGCGTTTAACAATTTTTAAATAATATCAAGTTGCTGAGGTAGTTTTAAAGCTCAAACTGCAGAATTTCATCCAGTGTGGAGGTTGCAAGGAAATCAGACGTGAACCTCTGACAAAATTTTATTTAGTTATTCCTGGCTACAAAGAATTTTAGAATATAAATGATTCAAAACGGAAATAGAATCCTGTTGAATATGTACTATTTCAAGTTTTCTTGTTGCATGTGATTAAATTATTTTGGCATTACCATATTTTTTTTCTAGATTTAACATTGTCAGATGTAATCGACTTCAGTTATCATCTCGCTAAGTCTCACTGTAAATTTGTTCGTACTGCAGCAAGAGAGCCCCAAATTAACAGTGTGAAAATTATTAAGTTTCGCGATATAGCCCTGCTGTCAAAACAATCGTCAACTTTTGAAAGACACTTTATTACAACGGAATGTTCATGCTCACTGGTACAACCTACCGAAGATACAAAACTTAGAAGGAAATGTTGAATGCGAAATTTCTCCTTTGTAAGATTGCATGAATTAAATGATTTTCATTGATTTACCAATTTAGATGGTTATGCTGTGATTGGGAAAGTTAGAACGAACGCATCCAGAAGACTGGTTGTTGACTAAAAGGTTGAGTTGTGAAGGAGCTTCTCCCTGAACCATATTCCACCATTTGCAAGGAACTGTGATGCTGATATTTGCGTCAGCTCTAATTGTAATTTTCATTTTTGAAAATAAATTTAGAGGGTAAAATGTTGAATTTTAGGCTCTGTAACAGTTTATTTATGTTGAACCAGGTGAGAGACTTCTGTTTGTAGTTTGCATTGTAATTATTATCAGATATAGATGTAGTAACTCCATTTGCTGCTTTTTTCCCCACCAAAAAAACTATTATGGTGTTTTTCCCAGTGAAATATTCTTTCATCCCTCTCATAAAAAAGTCGTTTGAATATGTAAATCAGCCAAACCAGCAACGTAACTGATTTCCATCCATATAAAGTCTTTTCATGTGGCTTTACATCATATCAGCAATAAGCGAGCAGATTATCTAAAATTGCTCTGAACAAAGAAAGTCTTTGTTTAGGTGGGCTGCCATTTTACTTAGAAAGAACTTAGAGCAAATTCGCAGTTATAAGAAATGCATTGAAACTTCCTGAATTTTTTCCTGTCAAGGGACGGCCGTCAGTCAGCCGTCAAAACAAGAAAACGTTTTGAGGGTCTTTTCAAACAAACAGGCCTTTGCTATGTTACCCTGGCCGAGTGAGCCAGCTTCTCTGAAACCATCCTTTTATTTCATTTTATTATGTGAAGCCTCCAAAGAGAGCGTTTCATACATTTCTTAAGGGACATTTTATCTGCTTGAGCGAATATACTTAATTTAATGTTGTGCATTTGTAGTTTTGGTTTAATTCTCTATTTTTGGGTTATTTGCACAATCACAGACACTGCTTCACTCGTCTGTTCAACTTTAGTGTTTCATTGCAGTCTGCGCTCAAAACAGTTATGCAGATTAATATAAGATTTGTAATTTTCTTAGCTTCATGGCAGAAAGGGGTTTTGAAAATTGCAGGTTTACGTGGCCTTGTTTTTTTTTTTATTTAGGCTCTTTTTAAGGTTTCTTGGTAGTAAAGATTCTTATTTATAAAAATGTGTTTGTATTTTGTTAGTTGCGGTGTCTTTATGTCTATTATTTACGTTGATACGCTGCAGCAGAAAAAGTTTTTGCTTTGATTTTCTCAAACCATTTCTCTGCTAGGGTGTTCAGCCCCAGTTTCCCAGTCGGTGATTTTTTTAAGCGATGTTATTACTGTCTCACGAGCACAGTGGCGTTTATTTGATAAACGCACGCGTTTTTTATATTTCCTAGTTCCAGATAGCTGTTATAGTGTACATTGGCTGTTAGTCGACTGTTGCTGGTCATAACTAGGGAGGAGGAAAAAGAAAGAAAATTATATACATGGGTGATCAGTGCTCCATCATTATGGATGGTCGTAGATAAGAACAGGAGTTCCTTGGTGTAGTCTTTACTTCACAGGATGGGATTGAAACCATTTATGACATAGGTAATTTCTGCCTCCCACGCACAAACACTCATCAACTAAGCAAACCGTTTGAGGATTCGTGACACTTCCATACCGTAGATTTTTGTTATTAGCTATTTCTGTCGACGCTTGTCAGAATATTCGAATAACTGATGTAAGGCGTTATCTGGATGCGATTACTTAGACATTATATGGATTCCATGAACTGTACTGTATATTTGACTGTGGCAGGGCATTGGAACTCTGTCAGTCATTTATAATCGAGAAAGTGTGGTAGTACTAACGCCGATTTTTATTAAATTTAGCGTTTTTGTAGATGAGCGTGGGAATTAATATACTTCTTTTAGTCTTAAAACATTAATTGTTTGTTAGCACTGTTAGGGATTTCCATTAGGAAAAATTTATCGAAATCTCAGTAGTGCCATCCAAGTGTAATTATTTTGTGAAAATATTCTCGTTGAATACATGCAAGTAATAACGAAGACATACATAAAGACGAAGGAAATTTACCAGACATAAACCAGAGGTATAACTAAACCGCAAGAGAAACTCACTGGTATATTTCAAGAAAGCAATAGCAGACGGAATAACAAACATGTAAAAAGGAGAGAGAGGTCGCCCTAAGCCATCTGAGAGTAGTGTACTCTATGCGCACCTTTTATGTTGGTGTGAAAATATGAGAGGACAAAAGGTTGACTCCCAGGGTCGTAAAGTAAAGATTCGGTGTTCCGCTCTTGCCTGCGCGGCCGGCCCCTGGCCTTCAAGATGACTATCATTTGATGATTGAAAGTTAACATGGGACGCCACTCCAGGGTGGGTCACTCACCCGCACCGTCCCCTGAGAGACCGTTCCCCCCACCCTACCCGGGTACCACCATCTACCCAGCACTGTTTCTCCTTTTATTTTTAGTTGCGTTCGTAGCCATTGGACCTTGCATGGTTATTGGGTGTCTGTGTGTGTGTGTGTGTGTGTGTGTGTGTGTGTTTTATTGGGATAATCTTTATAATGCTTATTTACGACTGATTTTATGTACTTGTCCTTGTAATGCGCAGTATTTTCAAGCTAAAATTTATTTACTTTGGCTATTGTGTTCTGCTGTTTTCTTTAAATATAGAATTTATTATTTATTAATGTTCCTTGGTTGTCCTCTTGTGACCCATGTTGCGAAGACCTGGATGTATTGTCAATGGATGTAATAAAATTTCTCTGGTATATTTATTCTGATATTATGTTCTTATGTCTGGCGGCTTTTATAATTGTGGATTATTGATTTTTTAGGCTGATAAAAAAGATTCAACTACTTATATTTAAAATTGGACTGGTTAATTAATTTTATATTGTTGTGCTTTGATATTTAGCATTTTTAACAGATCCAGCAGTAACTCTTTTCCAAAGAAAATAAATATTTGTAATATTTTTTTCTATAATCTTTATTTTTATAAAATCGGGATTTTTGAAAAATGTAGGAATGGTGATACGAAGAACATTGATATCATGAAAACTCATCTTAGGTGAAATAATTTTGAAAATTCCAGTTTTCTAAAAATTAGAATTTCTCAGTTGTTTTAATCGATATGGTTTGTGTAAGAGGAATGAACTCCGTGTTTAGACTTGCCGTTGTCCAGCCAGGGCAACCCATTCACCCAAGGGTCGGGACTGGCCGTCTCCTCACTCTTTGGTGTGCGGTATGGTTACACGAGTCAGTGATAATTTGCATAATTGTCGTCCCTCAGTTTTTCGTGGCTCAGAATTATTTATATGTAGAGATTTTATGACATGTTCTGTTATTTACTCCATCTGACTATATTGTCTGCAGCAATTCATTATTTAAAGCTCGTCCAAATTTCAGCTTTGCTTGGTATTTTTCTGCTTCTCGTCCTGGAGAAAAGAAAGCTATTTAAATATTATGCCATTTTTATAGATATTTAGAAAGGTTCGATTCTTACGTATTATTGTGAACTAGATCGCATTAGTTTGTTGTGAACCTACTGTAGTTTCATGTAACCTTTATCCTATTTGATGTCCGCATAACAACCCAAGGTTACCGATGGTTTTCATTGTTAAGAGATGGTCTATGGATCGTGAAGAATTGATTGATTTTTAGGATTCCGGCTTCTGGAGCAGTTTGCGTTTTTCGGAGCGTTTGTAAAATACTTCCTCGGAATACTGTATAGGTATTGGCGCACTGTATTACAGCAGTTGTTGTTTGCGTTTGATTTTCAGTTTCATTTTTATTTTGATTTTCAATTTCATTTCATTTTTACTTTGATTTCCAGTTTAATTTAATTTTTATTTAGATTGGTTTCGTAAAAGTGCAGATTACAGTTTGACCCATGGATGCTAATTCAAGTTGTTTTCGTAAGTATTTAACTGTTTGATTTCAGCACATTAGTGCACATTACTTAATAAACTTAGATTTGAATCATTGAACACACATAAGACACACACACACATATATATATATATATATATATATATATATATATGTATGTATATATATATTATATGTATATATATATATATATATATATATATATATATATATATGTGTGTGTGTGTGTGTGTGTATGTGTTTGTTTGTGTATATATACACATGTATATATAAATATATGTGTATATACATATATTGTATATGAGTGAGAGTAATTACAAAAACATATAAATGTGTATATAGTTGTTTGTGTACATTAATGATCCCTGCCTTTCGTCGTCATAAGAGAGGATTTGATGGCGTAGTAAAGTACCAATACGTCCCGCTGGGCGGAGGGCAAATGAATCAGACGAAGAGACGGCAGGAGCATCAGCAAATTACCCAGAACGAGGTTTAATTCAGGCATGTAAGTGTTAAGGGTCATTCGGAGAGTTGGAATTTACATCACCTAATTCACGGTATCGGCCCCTCTTTTGTCGATTAAGAGAATCAGGGGGAAGGAAGATGAGAGTTGTTTATAAGTCCAAATATCCACAGTTCCCCTACATTAGCACTTAATTGGAGTGCTTGAAGGGGAATGGATTGGAGTTTAACATGCCCTCATGTACCCATTTGCTTCCGGTCGGGTGTAAAAGGAAAATGTAGCCGTGATTATGACCTGGAAAGTGGGTTCTCCCTGAATTAAGTGAATTCTCTCACTCTTCCTGCTCGCTCCTGCTCCTGCTGCTGCTGCTACTGCTGCTGCTAGCGGCCTTTCTCTGCAACGCCAAGCACTCTCCTTGATTTTCTTCATTGTGTCTTTTGCATTTGCTTATTTATTATTCACAATCCGTCTTGTTTTTCTCTGGAGCCTTCTGTCAAGGGAAACGTCTTAGTGTTTGTCTATATATATATACTGTATATATATATATATATATATATATATATATATATATATATATATGTACATATACACTGTATATATATGTATATATATATATATATATATATATGTATATATATATGTAATATATATAATATTTATATGTATATATGTAGGGCTAAATATATATATATATATATATATATATATATATATATATATAAATTTATATACATATATAAACACACATACATACATGTATGTATATATATATTTATGTGTGTGTGTAAATGTATGTTCAAATTTCTGTGTTTTTCATTTACACATTGGCATGCATTCAAATGGGCAACATTAAATATACACCATACATTTCAACTTACCGTATTGTAAAACCTTAGTTGTCCATATTGGTTTCAACGAAAATCTTTATCTTATATTTTAGGGTATTTGTTGTGGATGAAGTTTGAGGTAATTTATATATACATATTCTTTCCGTTTATAATGGGAAACATTATGTTGTTTATGACTAGGATTATCTAATTTGGTTATCCTTTGAGTGTTTCTGTGGCTTGATAATTGTATTTTTCAAGAAATCTTTTGGGCCTGTTTCCTTAAACGTTCTGGAAAGATATTAATCCATTTTCAAATGAGTTTCTAAAATTCTTCGTTTCACCAAGAAGTTTTATGATGAGTAATGAGAACATTTCAGAATTGTTTTTATGTTTTGATGGTATATTTTATCAACTTATTAATGAGATGTTACTTAATTAGTTATGCATATGAGAGAGAGAGAGAGAGAGAGAGAGAGAGAGAGAGAGAGAGAGAGAGAGAGAGAGAGAGAGAGACTGGGAGTAGGGAGAGTTTAGTTCGGCACTGTGCAAAGCACCCATAGATCACAGATACTTTCTCATAGATACTTGGGATAGAACTCGAGGCATCAGGCTTTGCCACCCAGAACGTGGAAAGTAGGCCTGATGCTGATATTTTGGGTACATTTTTATGAAACGTTTGGAGATGCCAGGAAATTCTACGTAAAGCTTAGAAAGTCATTCATATATGCTAGATAATAATAATGCATGAAATAGGTGGGGAAACATGCAAATGTTAGATGTACACCCACTTTAAGGACATGGGTATTCAAAGGTACCAGATTCTTTCATGTAGAAATTGGACAATATCACAATATGCAGATACTTTCTTATTGATACTTATGAAAGTATTATTACTTTAAAGGCAGGATAAGTGAATTACAAATGTAATTCATGTCTTTAGCTTTGTTAATTCTTGCAATGGTCAGAGGCTATGTTTCATTACAGACACACAGGAGCACTCTTTCCTTTTCAGGCATGTTATGCCTAGCTAACTGATGCATCTGCTTCGCTATTTGTGGGTTTATAATTACCACAGATGCCAAATTTATTGTCTTTATGTAGTCTTTCAGTGTCTTGTGTTGAAGTTCCTTTGTGTGAGAGTACATTTAAACACTTAAATTTATTGTTTATCAAATATGTGCAAGTGTAATCCATTCTTTGCTGTCTGTTGCATGACACTAGATGTGATTCTTACGTCACCCTTCATGAATTGCAGCTGTTATTTATTAGCCGTTTACATTTCTAGATTTGCGTATGCAGTAAAGAGAAACGTGGGATAATTCTCATATAATCATGAACAATCTTTTATGAATTTAGATATTCACTGGAAATATTATCTTCCACTAGTGAAAAGGGGAATAATCATTGATAGTCAACGTCATTGCCAAAGAATGTTGGGTATTTGTTCCGAAGAGGTTGAACAAATCCATTGGAAAAGTGAACAACTGAGAAAAGGAATTACCACAGTGACAAAACAACGGAGAGACTAAATATTAAAGGCTATTGTTTTTCATGTTTTTGTGTTTTTTGTAAAATTCCAAAAAAACCCGACAGTTTTTTTCGGTTTTACAGGAGACGAAGTCGGTCCCGTTTGCTTATGCTTGCTATGATTTTTCTAAATATATATTTTTCGCTATAGTGAGTTTTTAGTGTTGATAATGTTAGAGAACTCTTTACCTAAGGGTCAGTGCTTTTCATTTATGACCAGGCCTATCATAATGCCTATTTATGTTTTAAAAGTCAAGCTGTCATTCAAGTCGACAAAAGAAGATTGCCTCACAGTAAGGGAAATAATTAAAAGAAGAAAATTTAAGTCGTTACCTACGCAATATTTCTGCATAATGGCATTTGTAATCCAATATTCTCATAGCTGACATCTCTGCACTATACAAATTTAGTATCTCGTGAATGAAGGTCTTTTCGCTGACAAATTTGATAGGTATAGAAAAAACATCGCTTGATTATTATTTTCCAAGGTTTTACAACCTTTATGAAAATCCATTTCTTAGGTAAAGAAGAAGAATCAGATTATGAAATGATTATTTTTCAAGTTATGCTTCCGGATGACTGTTGCTGTTTCCAACGGAACTACAGCGATCCTAATTTTTTTCCTTGTAAGAATGTGCCTGTTGCCTAAAGCTTTTCTATATCGATTCTGTTCGTGAAATTTGAGTGTTGACTGAAACGCCATAAATTTTTTAATGACAGACCAAAAAGTTTGCTTAATTGAGGCGAAATAAAGTTTATGAACTATTAAAAATGTCAACAAAATGCGGGAAAGTTCCCTTTGAATACTTGCGTCTAACAAGTAACGTGTCGATCTTGATAGCCATTCGAAACTTTTCACAGGCCACCATCAAACCAGATGTCTGTCGTTCGCAACATCGTAAGCTCATGGACATCGATTCAGGATAACAAGATGACTTCCATAAATAGTCTAGAGATACCCGGTGGAACAGATAACGGAAATGATGATACCGAGGATGGAAATGACGCACTGAAAATAATGGAAAGACCTTTTGGACAAAGACCACTTACCGAGAAAAACAAGTCTGCCCAAGTGTATATTACTGAAAAGTCATAAATGTTTTTGCAATATTTAAATTAAGAAACTGTGTGAGATTCTTGTTCATTGACATTCCGGAAATATGAACTTATGTCAAGACTACTGACTTCTACATTTTCCGAAGTACCCGGAAGAGCTTAAACTTTTATTTTATCACAGAAATACAGTACAATATGAAATTTATATTTTATCTATTTAGTAATGTTACTCTATTGATCGTATGCACGAGTAGTCTCGAGTGCTCGTGGATTATTTTTACTAAATATTTTGTTCAGTGTATCAATGGAATCCTGTACAATTATATTACAAGCTGTTGCTTTCATTGTATTTTCTCTTCAGACCAAGGTCACCTCTGTTATTTAATTTATTCAAAACTTTATGTCTTTCGACTACTTTAGACAGTAATCAGTACTTTGACTCTCGAACGCATACCATCGTCTTCAAAGTACTACCCCATCTTAACTCATAAATCATTGCTTTATAACAGTTATTACTTAATATCACTCAGTGGGTGTCGGAATTTCCTATATTTTACTGTAATGTATTTCCGCAAGGTTTCTTACCTTCTAAGAAATATGGTGGTGATTCTCTACTGCTCTTATATTTCAGTAGTGTATACGGATATGCTTCATATGATCCCTTTTTAACTCAGGAACCCCGGTTAGGTAATTAAACTACCATGGTTATTATTATTATTATTATTATTATTATTATTATTATTATTATTATTATTATTATTATAGTTTCTATTTAATGACAGGAGATGTGTGTTCGGAATGGAGGTACCTATAGAGTTGTGTATGAAGTCTCAAGAGGACGGTACGTAAATCCTCAGGGTTGGGACTTGCCGTCTCGGCCGTCACTCACATTACCTTAATTTTTGACGGTATGGTTACATTAAAAATAATAATATGAAAACTTCGCTTGAAAGGGAAGATCGAAGTTCCTGCTTACCCGGTGGCAACCCCGAGGCTTGATCGTTTGTAGCGAATGATCGGTGTCTGTCTCGTACGTCATCGCACCAACACAGATGTCTTTTGGACGAACCAAGTGGGTAATTGTGGTATGGCGATGGGGAACAGTGGATGGGGCGCCTTAAGATGAGTGACAGGTGCCAGAGAGGCAGGATCACACGGATGACGGATGAGCAGGGTGGGGTGAAATTGGCGAGGGTGAAATTTTTTGGGCTTGTGTGTTAGAGAGAGAGAGAGAGAGAGAGAGAGAGAGAGATTGGCCAGAGAGAGGATGGAAAATGAGTCCCTCTTTACATTACTTTGATGAGTACGAGGGACGGTGGTCTACTAGGGGAATATAGGGATTGTAGTAAGGGATAGGGGTTCATAATAGGGGATAGTATGGAGGATGATGAGGGATTTGAAAAGTAATTTTTCGGTAGGGGAATATTAGGGATGCCGAGGGGATAGTACTTAAGAATATGGGTAGAGAGGGAAGGTGAGGGGGTGAGAGGGACGGAGCTCCCCCCATGCGAATACCGAATATATACCTCGCCGTTTAAATGTCTTTTGGAGAGGGCGGAGGCGGTTCCGATCTCCTCACCTGATACCTTCCTTCCCCTCATTTCATGACAGACATGTCATTTCCTTCCCCTGTCGCGGCTGCCGTGTAAACTCCAAAGTACTTTTTCATTAGCTTTAGTTTCCGGTATCGGAGCTCATTAGGGAGGCCACAGGCGAGAAGGAGCTTGTGTGGTCGATTTGTCTCCTGTTATGTTTGTTGGTTGTGCGTTTTTTGCGTGTGGTCATATTTGTGCTTATTGCTTTATATGTATTCTGTGTCTTATTACTGTACATATAATTTTGTCCTTTTTATGTTTTATTTAAATAATTGATAGATTGATTTATTACTTGTATTCTAATGGCATATTTTTAGTTATATTATATATATATATATACTCGTATATATATATTACAGATTGATATTTTGATTTGCGTATAAGGATAGTTAATGATAATTTAGTTTATTATGCAATAATATTAGTTATATTACGGTGTATATTAGGCATTATCTGTTTAATGCTTTCAAATATTGTGTGGAAAACCCGTATTCAAACAGAAAAGACACAGATGAGGACTTGATTATATTTTGTATCACGAGGAACTTGAAAAATAAAAAGTACATATTCTCTCTCTCTCTCTCTCTCTCTCTCTCTCTCTCCTCTCTCTCTCTCCCCGTGGGCGTGTGTGTGTGAGACACCCCGTTATGGAGACCACCTAGCGAACTTTGCCTCCCTTGGTATGCTACCGGTAAGGATATATAACAGCGGGAAGGGGCGCACATGCAACGCATACAGATAGCCGCTTTTGGACTCAAGTACCTGATAATCTACTGGAGCAGAGATGCAATACACCGTTTAACAATGGGTGCTTTCAGTACTGCGGAGTTCGAACCCATACGTGTGTCTCGTTTTAGGTTTTTTTTTTTTTTTCAAGTCCACTTAACCTTGTTTTCTAGGTTCAGAAATGATCATCTGACAAGGAAGTATGTTGATGGTTTGCGGTTCGAGTTTTTTTTTTTTTTCTGTGTGTGTGTTTGTGCTTTATGCTTTTGACTGCTGTCATCACCTTGGTCCTATGTCATTGTCACCATTGTATCGTGTTTGTTCGTGCTTTTTTATTCTTGCTTCTTTGTTGCCATTGTCTTTTTATTCTGTAAAGATACACGGCTCTGTGCTTAAACAAGCATTAGTTACATTATTATTATTATTATTATTATTATTATTATTATTATTATTATTATTTATTATTATTAAGAAATTTTTTCTTGTCGCAATTGTCCCTTTATTCTGCAAGGATATGTGGCTCTGTGCTTAAATGAAGCATTATTATTATTATTATTATTATTATTATTATTATTATTATTATTATTATTATTATTATTATTATTATTACGTTATTACGAAATTTTTTTCTTTGTCGCAATTGTCCCTTTATTCTGTACAGATATGCGGCTCTGTGCTTAAATGAAGTATTATTATTTTTATTATTTTTTCCTATCTCGGTCATCTTATTCGACTGGGTGGTATTTATAGTGTGGGGTTCCAGGTTGCATCTTGCCTCCTTAGGAGTCCGTCACTTTTCTCATGATGTGCGTTGTGTCTAATAGCACGCTCTTCTGCCATAAGTCCTGGAGCTACTTAGGCATCCAGTTTTTCCAGATTCTCTTTTCAGGGATCTGGATCAAAGCACATTGCTCCTAAGGATTATGGGTACAATTTCCACTTGCATATCCGATTTCTATTTTTTTCAGTCTTGATACTTATCAATTTTTTCACTTTCTTCCCCGCAAACTCTGGTGTTCCATGGTATTGCGACATCAGTGAGTGACACTCTTCTTTGATTTTGTCAACTCAGTGTCAAGTCTGGTATATTATATGTATCACCTCCTTGTTCTGATACCATAGTCCAGAGGACCTTTTGGCCTGGTCGTTTACTATCACTCCCCAGGCTGGTGTTCGTACCACTTATTACTGCAAGCTAGCTGTGTTTTTGCACAGGCTCCAGTGGAAGGCTTTTTGCCACCAATCATGCCTCTTTTGTACTGCTCTGCAAGCGCCGGACATCTGCTGCTATGTGGTTTATGGTCTGTCTTTTCATATTGCACTTCCTGCAACTGGGTGAGATGTTATTTCCATCTATTGTTCTTGGACATATCTGGTTCTTAGAGCCTGATCTTGCCGCTGTTAGCATTCCTTCTGTTACCTCCTTGAGTTCTCCCATCTGCAGCTCATTGCTATGTTCTGTTGCTGGGCTGCCTTAGCCTCTCTCATGTACTGTCTGTACCTTGGTTTGTTTAAAAGTTTAATTTTCTGTCTCTAATTTTTCATTTCCTGTCTGTATATTCTGGGCCTGGCCTACTTTTATCAGTCCTTCTTCCCATGCACCTTTTAATACCCTGTCTCACTGGTTTTCAGGTATTGCCCCAGCGTTCTGCCCCCGATGTTGACGCAATCTTATGCTTAGTAGACCTCTCCTCCTTTCGTGTTAGGTAGTCTGTCTGTATTTGCTCTGGGTGTAGTGCTTGTGTATTGTCATTTGTCTCAGTTTCTGGTATATGCCGAGGAGTTCAGCCTCCGTCCGCTACACTACTCCTGCGCTGTATCTGATTACCGGTACTGCCTCCATGTGGTTATATTTTCTGTCTTGTTTCCGGCGTTGAGTTTGATTAAGTACGCCTTGGTCCCTGCATATATTCTTTTCCTGATCGTGTCCTTCATCTCTGGTGCCTTATATCCTCCTTCTATTATTCCCAGGTATTTGTATCCCGTCTCATCTATGTGTTGATGTTATCTCTGTCATGTAGCTTTTATCCCTTCAGTCCTTTGTCGTTTTCTATTTTTTGTATGTTGACTCACATTTTTCTATTATTATTATTATTATTATTATTATTATTATTATTATACCATTATTATGTCTTATTATATCACGTATTATGATTATTGTTATAATTTTAGTATTATTACATTTCTTCTGATGAATGGGTGGTAATGCTCAGACGCTAAATAATTTTTTTTATAATAATTTAAGAAGCCTACTGAAGATGGATTTTCTTGTCTCCTGCATTATTATTATTATTATTATTATTATTATTATTATTATTATTATTATTAATTATTATTATTATTATTATTATTCATCTGTACTTGCAGGTAGCGATTTATTTACAAGTTCTAAATTAGTAGTAGTAGTTCTTGTCAGGAAAGTACATTGTATAGATACGGTATATTCCTTTGTTTATTATAATCAAAAGTAATGATGAAAAGCATAGATATTTTTTTGATGGAGAGGTATATCTTCTTGTTTTATGGTATTAAAGCATAGTGATTCTTTCCTATCTTTCACGCCGAAGAGATATGATTTTTTCAGTAATGTTTTCAGTAAAGATAGAAATGAATTGTTTTCTAGTCAGTTTATAGAGGTTAATTGCGCCTATATTTATCAGAAATAGAATATAAGACGTTCTAATTTTGAGTGTGTACTTTGGCACATGTGAAGACTCAAGATCAGGGTACCTTAAATTTGCTTAGGGTATCCATGCCCGTGTTAGTCTCTTAACCAATTTTTAGTTTTCTGAAAAGAAAACTATAGTGTCGGCTTTGCCTGTTTGTCCGCACTTTTCTGACTGCTTCAGTTTCTTAAATATTGAGTGAGGGCTGCAAATTGAATGTTGATCATTCACGCCCCAATCATCAAACATACCAAATTGTAGCCCTCTAGCCAGTGTTTTTATTTTACTTAAGGTTAAAGTTAGCCATAATCAGCCAAGGCAACGATAGCAGGACAGGCCACTCGCCCGGCCGTGGCAGAAAGTTTCCCGGCGGCTCATGCAGCACATACCGAGACCACCGAAAATAGTTCTGCTTTGGTGGTTTTGATTATACGCTATAGCGGCTGTACAGAAAACTCGATTGCGCTGAAGAAACTTCGGCGCATTTTTTACATGTTTTTTATTACGAATAATCCGAGTTACCATTAAGCATGTAAAGATATTTGTTTTCAGTTTGCCATCCTTTTACGTAAAGGGTGTCATAATTTCATCACACTTTAGTGGTAATGGTTCCATAACATGTATTTTGATATGACTGACGACGAATAGGCAGCTTCCGTTTTTGTATCTTTTTGTGTGGCATTAATTATTTAGATATGTTCGTTATTATTACTTATTTCATTCTTTTTGTCTATTCTTTGTTACAGTTTCATGTTATTCCTTCATTAGAATTAGTGTGCATTCTGCAGAAAATTGATTTCTTTAAAGTTCTTATCTGTTTTCCTTTTTGTCTTTGTGAGCGAATTCAATCAATTTTTACTTGTTTTCACGCAAAAACAACAATTACCGTTGCGTCTTTGGCTGCGAAAATTTTTAATCAAAAGGTAATGTAAATCATGGGATATGTAGATTATACTTGGGCAAATTGGTTTGCCTCTCCGGATTGCAATTTGCGTCAGATTGCAGGTTTGCAATAGATATAATCTTTATTTACATACTTGAGAAAAAAATTAATTGCCACCTACTGAAGGCAGGGAGCGTTGTGTTACACCAGGGAGAAATTCGGCTCCTTGGACTTTTATTTTCGCTTTGTTTTTCTTTGTTTAATTCAATAAAAGAAAAAGTGGACTAATCAGGACTCGGCGAATTAAAATTTATACTATGAACTGTAAACATTTTTGTTGCATATATGAGCAAGGTGTTATTATTATTATTATTATTATTATTATTATTATTATTATTATTATTACTATTATTATTATTATTATTATTATTATTATTATTATTATTATTATTTTATGATGATTTCGGCATTTTCATCATCATGTACTGTGTTCGTACAGTATTATTATTATTATTATTATTATTATTATTATTATTATTATTATTATTATTATTATTATTATTATTATTATTATTGGTGAAGAAACTAGGAAAAAATGAAAATATATTTCAGAAATATTATTTATATTTGCGTTGTTTATTATCGACTATCTTTGCATATGCTATCTCTGTTCAGTAATCATAAGATATATTCTAATAACCCTCTATCTTTGAAAGTGATCTATCGAAAGAACGCAGTTGTGTTCTATAAAATTTATTGCTAATGACTCATGAAGTATTATACTTAAGCGCAATCACTGAATAGTAACTGAACGTACACTATCTGACCATGGATTAACGACGTAAATGGGTGGGGTTAACCTCTTAATTGATTTGGTACAAGAGACTGAAAATCTTGTTGTAGTACATCAAGTATCGGGGCTCAGTCTCCGATCATCAGTTATAGGGCTACCTTGGTGGGGTCATCGACTTTGCGAGTGTGTATGTATGTATACTGTATATGTTGTATTCTATGTCCTATGTAGTGGACTGCATTCTTTAGAACCTAAGATTAGTGGGAGTGTTTCAATAACTCTCTCTCTCTCTCTCTCTGCATTTGATTTTAGATCTCTAAGATTTCATTTAAATTGATAGTGTTTCATTATTTTGTTCTACATTCTGATCATCTAATGAATAATTTTGACTATACATTTGATCATCTATGAATAATTCTCTCACTATATTGATCATTCATGAAGAATTCCTTTGACTATACATTTGATTCTATTAATCTTCTTGACTATACATTTGATCATCTAAGAATAATTCTCTCTGACTATACATTTGATCATCTATGAATAATTCTTCTGACTATACATTTGATCATCTATGAATAATTTTCTGACTATACATTTGATCATCTATGAATAATTTCTCTGACTATACATTTGATCATCTATGAATAGTTCTCTGATTATACATTTGATCATCTATGAATAATTCTTCTGACTATACATTTGATCATCTATGAATAATTTTCCTGACTATACATTTGATCACCTAAGAATACCTCTTCTCTGACTATACATTTGAT
>NC_089796.1:60901362-60913862 GCF_040412425.1 Macrobrachium rosenbergii
AAGTCCCTGTTCCATATTAGAATATCACAAGTGTGTGCTTTGATGCGAAATTTACTCGTTTTCTGTGTGTAGGCGTGATTGATGTGATGACCAGCGCATTTAAAATTGATAATTTCCGTTCGTAGAAATATATTTCGTCTGCACAACACAAGTGTGCGCGATTTGTAAGATTAACGTCACAGGATTTTTATAATCAACTACCAATTGAACATCAGTCTGTCATGTTATTAGCGTGCAGGGAGTTTTCATATATTTTATTGCGCATACATAGACAAAATCAAATACATAGTTTTTACTTCTGCAAAATTGAATCTGGGTTAGTGCGTGCTAATATGGGGGTGCATAGTTAATGAAGTTCTTCCAAACAAAATTACTGATGAATGAATTACACAGTATTAGTCAACATTGCCATAATGTGAGGAGTGTAAGTTACCTTGATGTTTTGCTTACTCTTCAAAGTTATTAAGCAAACAGTATGCAGTCAGTGGCATGAAATGGCAGCAAAATAGTATATCCGGTAAATACTCAACTATTGACCCAGCTTGGCAGCATAAAACAGATCCAGTGAACCTTTACAGTTCAAAGCAGTTTCTCAGCGATGAGAAATTTGTCACTGAATAATGTAAGGCTACTGCTCCTCATATCCAGACACTGATTCATAGGTTCTTGGGCCGTAAAGTACCGAAAGTATCGTCAAGGCATAGGCCCTTTCTGAAGGAGATGACGTTACGTTGGCAAATTTTTTAATCATCCTTGTTTTGTCTGGTATTATCCTACGCTTTCTAGGCTGGTCAGGACATCTGTGAAGGTGGCGGTGGATTGTAAGCTAAGCTGCCTCATGGAGTGCAATGTTGACCTGAAACTGGACGTCAGATTTATTACCGTGATGTTTGACAGAACTGTTAAAAGGTTCAACGGTGAAATTAACTCCTCAGAAGGGGAGCTCTCTCTCTCTCTCTCTCTCTCTCTCTCTCTCTCTCTGCTATAAGAAACTTCAGTTATGAGCTAAAATCTTAGTAAAGGGACACGCTAGCGTCGCTAATGGAGCAATTGAGTCATGTCAGAAAGCTGCTGTTGCTCATTGATCGAGACACATCACAGGACATGACGCGCTGCTTTCAAGTTCACACGATGGTGGGAATCGTGTCACCCGAGGTTCTGTCTTGCCATTCAGGGCAAGGAAGTATATCAAAATGCCCAGCCTATGTATGGCCAAGCTTATCCTCGTTTTCGATATCCTGGCGAATGACTTAAGATGTCAGTGATATCATCACTCTCCTAACAAGAGAGATACGGGGGTCTGTTGCGACTCTGCTTACCTGTTGTAAGCATTCCTATAGAATTCCGGTTCTGTACTTAGATTCGAAATCAACCCACATGCACCATAATATCTGAGTGATATGTTTGCAGCAATTAGCAATTAATGATAGCTTTCGTTATATCAACTCCTATTCCTTGACAACAGATTGGAAAGTCACTGTTATCGTAGTTCCATACCTTAAAAGTCATATGTTCGAACTGTGGTCAAGGTAGCAGCACTTATCATATATAATTCTCTTTTGGGTTTAAGTTATTGCCTGGGTAAAGTGAATCTGATGTTATTAGATTATTTGTGACAATTTTTTTTATATAAAACGGTTACGTGTGAATTAGTACAAAAATATCATTTATGTATGTATGCATGTGTGTATACTGTATATATACTATATATATTAAATACATGCACACATATGTAAATACATGCATATATTATGTATATATATATATATATATATATATATATATATATATATATATATATATATATATATTATTTATATACAGAATTGAAAAGATGCGTCAGTGTTTGACACGATGGGTCACAAAGTGTGTAAAGTTGGTTCATTTATATGGCAAGATTAGTTGTGTACTGAAGGGGTTGCTAGATACGCCGATGATGAAGCATTGTGAGATTTTTCTGTGGTAATGATACAATCATGTTTTTCTCTGAAGCCACGTCGTTAGTGGATACGTCGTAAGGCTGAAAAGAAAAATACACGTAAAAATTTGGCTTACTTTATATTACACAAATAATCTTAATTAGATATGTTAACTTTACCAGAAAATCAGAAATTGAATCGTCAGTAATTAATCTCTTTTAGGTTCCACACGTTGAGGAAGGAAGCATTACTTTATTGCACAATGAAGAACTGAAAGTTACACGCAACGAGTTCTTGTCCTCACTGATGCGTTGAGACGGATTAAGGGTGTTATTTTGTTTTATGGTGATGATATCAGTTGATGTAATCAGGCTCGTGTTTTATAGCCGGGTTATGTAACTAAAAATGGCATGGTGCATTCCCTGAGAGAGAGAGAGAGAGAGAGAGAGAGAGAGAGAGAGAGAGAGGGGGTGAATTAAGTCGATCACGCTTGCTAGCTGGTTGCATGCACGTTGTCCGGTACAGCCTCGTTACATGAAACTCTCTACGTTGCAACAGGAAGGCATAAGCGACGAGACTCATTCTCCTATTCCGTTCTAGCAGCACGTGAGGTGCAAAGCTTAGCTCTGTCTAGTACCGGCGCTTATGAAATTCTGCTGCGCTCCGACCATCTAGGCATAGCTGACATGTACGGTAGAGGTTGATTGAGTTTTTTTTTTTATGATTGGCTGGCAGTGTGTGTTCCTTAAATCAAAACGCACCCCTGCTCTTTACTGTAAATTATCTTCCTATTTTCTTTTTATAATTTGTATTTCACGTGTTTTTTTCTCATTTTATATTTACAGAACTCCATTTTCTTTCGAAAGTATTATTACATTCTTAAATGACAGTTTATTGATTTTAAAAATGGAAAAGATTGATATCGAACTCCGTTCTAAAGTTGGATTCTTATCCTTCACCGAAATTGTTTTGCTCTTAACGAATTTGTCGACGGTTTTTATGAATGTGTTTATGATAAATAAAGGATTCCTTTACGTGCGGTGAAATTCAAAGTTTCTATTTTCTCGTTATTCATTTCAAACGCTTCATTCTTCTTGTTTGGTAGAACGCCAACAGTGCGCTTAATTGTATGAGTCGAATTTTTGTGTCAGATTTTATATTATACTTTATCAGGGATAACATGCATTTTAATGAGCAGTCATGTTCGGTGGTATGACATGAGAGAGCTCCCATTAAAAAGACTTATGTATTAATAAAGATTGCGTGTAAAGTCATCAACTGCTGGTTTATGTTTTACTTCTGTGTTTTATCTCTTTATCTTGCAAATTCTGCATCTCTTTTAAAAATGGCTTATTGCAAGCAAATTGCAATGTATTGAAATTTTGAATTTCATTTACTCTGTGTTTTGTATTTTATGTTCATAGGCACCACTTAACAATTAGATTTTGATTATTTTTGTTGGTTTTTTATGAGGGATGAAAACAATTTTATGATGTTATTGGTACCAACAGTCCGTTCAACATACGACGCAGAAAGAAGCAAGTCATAAAATATGAGAATTTATTTTACATGTTATGTTATTATTATATGTGCCGAAAGGAATAGGACTAATTGAATATTTTTGAGTAACCAGAAAAAATAGATACTTCTGTATTTAGAGGAAAGTCGTAATTCCTCGCTTTTATTCAGGTATTTTAATCCTTAATGTAAAATGTTTCAGTTGTCATTTTCTTGGTGTTATCATTTCCTTTATTGCTGCAGATATTTTCAGATTGAAAATAACTTGTGGTTAATGAAGCGGAAGAAATTGAAACGTTCGTTAATGCTTACACATTATTCGTTTTTTTATGGGTTAAGTTTTATTGCTTGCTGAGTGTGCAGATATTCAGATTTAGAAGAGTCTCCCAGAGAGAGAGAGAGAGAGAGAGAGAGAGAGAGAGAGAGAGAGAGAGAGAGAGAGAAATATAAATTATGATCCAGGCCAACCTGAAAGGCGCTACTTTTCCACATGGGAGAAATTCCATACCCGGATCGTTAATCATGACATCAGCAATGCGCAATTAAACCCGAGTTATTTTCTACTTTCGACGATCGGTAATATAATTCACAATCTATTAAAAAAAGGGGGAAGGGGCGGGGGAGGGGGAGGGCCCCCGATCCGGGTAATAAACCATTAAAACGTCATCTCATTCTTTTGAAGAATGCAATTACAGAATGACTTAGAACCTCTTGCATTTTTCCACTACATGAGATTGTCGTCAAGGGGTGTGATGTATTTTGCGAATTTATCATAAAAATGAGAAACGAGTTTTATGGGGTTATTTCGCTCTTGATGGACTGTGTTTCTGGGTGGGGGGGTTTATTCATCACCTGGAATGGCCTCCCTGTATGGTTCGCAAAATGTAGTTTTAATCTTCGGTCGAATGTTGTCTCGCTTTCATGTCGTTTTCTTTGTACACGTCTCGTTGGTGAATTGCACTCAGTACGTTTTATGAGTTTTTGTGGTACCGAGTCTTGTTTATAATGGAAGTGTTTTCATATATATATATATATATATATATATATATATATATATATATATATATGTATATGTATATGTATATATATATACAGTACATATGTATGTGTGTATATATACAGTATATATATATATATATATATATATATATATATATATATATATATATATATATATATATATATATATCAATACATTTTATGAGTTTTTATGGTACTGTTTCTTGTATATATATAAGTGTTTCATGTATATATATATATATATATATATATATATATATATATGTATATATATATATATATGTATATATATGCATATATATATATTCAAATATATATATATATACACACATATATATGTGTGTGTGGGTGGATTTGTGAGTTGGATTTTATTTCATGGTCGGCGTTGTTTTTGTCTCAGAACATTTTTTCCAATGCATTTTAGAGTTTGTAGGGTACCGAACGCATTAGTTATATTAAACATACATCCATCCGTATGTTTTTAATCCGAGTCCGAATAGTTTCTCTCCATTCTTGTCGTCGTTTTCGCGAGCAGTCACTTTTCTGATAATATCATATTTCACGTTATGCTGAATTATGAAGGACAATTTCAGATTATTTTTTTATTCAGGCATTTGTTGTTTTATTTTCTCTGTTTTTTATTCTCGTTTCCTGCGGCCATTCTGTCGTGACGAAGCATGCTTGGCAAGGTAATGTTATCTTGACTTGCTCCATAATGAATGTTAGTCCTTTATTGAATGATAAGCAAGAATCACGGCCAAAATGATAATTCCCATACTTCATCGTCACCGCCTCCGTCTCCGTGGATAGACATGAGCAATTTAATGGGCGTGATTATGTTTGCCAAAGCGGCACGAAATATCACGAGTTAAGTATTCATGAAGAAACGATCGTTACGTTGCCTCTGGGAGATGTTGATGGCACCATGAAGCCAAAAAATAGGGCCTCGTTGTTATGGCTTGTTTAATTAATCTCCCAGAATTACTTGCCAGCTCTCTCTCTCTCTCTCTCTCTCTCTCTCTCTCTCTCTGTTAGATTCCCAGTGATAGAGCTTTTCCTGTTGAGAGGAAAAGCTGGCTTGCTGAGAAGCCAGTGTGCTTCTGTTAACGTAAGTAGTGAATTAGGTACCTGGTTTCTAATCGACTAAAATGCGTTGCAGCTGAGAGAGAGAGAGAGAGAGAGAGAGAGAGAGAGAGAATAAGGAAAAATGTCATATGTAGGTGATTAGTGTTGCATACAAGTCTTTATCCTCATATCATCATTAAATACGGTAGGGCTTCACCAAAGTAATCCATCCCCACCCCGCCCGGATGAAAGCGTTCATCCTCTCTCTCTCTCTCTCTCTCTCTCTCTCTCTCTCTCTCTCTATATATATATATATATATATATATATATATATATATATATATATATATATATATATATAAATATATATATATATATGTATATATACATAAAGTATATATACGCGCATACACTATTATGTATGCATATATGTATGTCTGTGTGTGTACTCCCTCGTGTATGCGGTCACTTGTTTTTTTCGACCTTATATCCTCTTTTTAAGAATGTTATTGAAAGGAAGGGCGTGTATTAAAAATCCTCTGCGGTCTGCATCTGTTGCCTCTTATATCTGGTTTGCAAAAGTTAATGACACAAATTTCACGCTATTTGTAACATTAAACTGGATGATGTGGCAGAATTCAGTCGCTGGTATTTGGTGGTAGTGTCAGAAAAAGGAAATTAAAAAGACCGGTAAAACCGGGGGGAGTAAAGCGTTTCAAGGAACAAAATAGTGTGTAGTGAATTTTCGTAAAAATGACAGAAAAGTTCGAGGTAGAAAAAGGTTAAAAAAACGCCGATTTGTTCCGGGATTCAAACGTGGTAGTAGTTGGGAAGGGGATTTTGTGTGGGTGGTTGTTTTTTGGGAATGGTGGAGGGGAGAGGGAGTATGTTTTGACATCAACTACAAAATATAGGGGTTAGAAGGGCCGTTCCATAGGTCATACATCTGTAAGTTTCGAATGCGGAAGATTTAAGTAAATCAATGAAAAACATGTACAGGTTTTTAAAAATTGCTGTGATAATTCACCTCCTTGCAAAATGTAATGGATGACATTTTAGTAAAAGTATAACTCCTTTATTTAAAATGTCAAGTAGAGACACTGGAAGTTGGCGAAGAGTTTTCCTGCTAATACCTTAATAACTGTAGAGTCAAGAATAATCATTTTATTCGCAGAATAAAAAGAATAATCACACTTTTTCAGTATTGTCATGTAACTTTCGTCAACCGAATTTGTAGAAGTAATCTATAGAATCTGCGAAGAGCATTCAAATGATCCTCCATTCATTCCCAGCCACCAACTTTTTCCCATTACTCTGACCGCGAAAGCTAATTAATGTATCACATATAATGAACACGAGATTTCCCAACTGCTTCGTTAATCGAAAGCTGAGACTTTTGACCCCTGTATTTATAGTTTTAATGAAAGGAAAGGCATTGCGGAAAATGGCATAATTAACAGTGGCACATACATTAGGAGTCTCGTAATGTATAGATAAAAGTAAATTGGATTTCCCCTTTTTTCAATCCCTCCTGACGAGATATGGTGCTCACTAATAATAATTTCTGTCATTTGCGGACTTCGTGCTGTTGTTGATGAATATTTTGGTAATTAGCCAATACTGAAATGTCTCATGAATAGGAAATGAACCTCATTTGTTGTGGGAATGACCCTTTGAAACTTATTGCCGCGAAAAGTATCCGAATGGTTGCAAGAGATTATTAGAAAATGCATAAAATCGTAATTGCAATCGTGAGTGAAAGTTAAATCTAGTCTTCAATTGCTCTTTATGGATGATTAAAGGTAATGAGCATCTTTCATTTTTTGTTTATTATGAATTCATCCGTAACTATTTTGTTTGTTTGTTTTCATATCAGTATGTATATCCACAGTATATCTCCTATGGCTACTGAATGGATGTCAATGTAATTTAGTGTTAAGGTGGGATTTGGGGTTAGGAAGAGTTGATTATATTCCAGGTTTGATCCACTTTAGGCTGCAAATCCGGAATGCTTTTTTTTTTTATTGATAATTTCGGAGGTACAGTTTCTTGAATAGGTTATTGTTAAACCGAACATCAAACATAAAAATGTCATTCTTTTGTTTTGGTCGAATGGCAAAATAAATGGAGGAGGATGTTAAGGAAGATTTATACTCGCCCACCAAAAAAAGTTTCTTTATAGTTCATGTAGTTCAGCTGCGCTTTGCTATCACCTTTGTTTTATAGATGTAGGTCACCCAGCTGGCGTGTTCTGGTACAAGGAGCATATGAACGCGCGTGCATTGCGAAAACCACCTAAAATCTTACGTCTAGATTGCTTCAAAGTATGATTAGGCGTTATTTACCTTACAGAAGTAATTTATGCCGACTTATGGAAGTATAATTTATTTTGGTACCTTGAGACATTTTTCGTATTAGTTTTGTTGTGAATTGGCTTGCACTGTCTAATCATAACGTTGTGGTAAACTGGTGTAACGTGCGTATATATGGTATATATATATATATATATATATATATATATATATATATATATATATATATATATATATATATGTATATATATACATATATATCCAAACAGCGGTGGCCACAGCCAGATACATCATATATATACATATGTATATATATACATATATATATATATACAATCCATTTAAATTTTAAAAAAAATATACATTTGGCTAAGTTTTCTCTAAAACATGTTATAAAAAAATACAGTGCAAACTTTAATACATAAAACGAATTCTTTAACACAAAACCTGAACATTTAGTCTTTCGTTTTCTGTTTTTAACATTGCCACTGAACTTTGGTCCATCTCTTTTATATATATATTTTTTTTTTTTTTTTATATTGTATATTTTAGAGAGATTTTGTTGTTTTTTTACGTTGTCCTTTTAATTGTCCCTTCTATTTTTAATTTTTTTTTATTTTGTAATCCATTGTAATTTTTAAATTTAAATTTAAAATTCTTTTGTAATTTATGTTATTTGTTTTATACAGCCTCGAAATGTGAAGCCACATGAAAACGTCGGGAATAAATTGACCCTTTTAGCAAGTCTTTGTGTCCGCTCATTGATGACATATATATGTGTATATATATACACATATAATATGGATTATAGTTATATATATATATATATATATATATATATATATATACTCTCTACTCTCATACTACAACCCATTTCTCTATATTTTTCTCTCAAACTTTTGAATCTCTCTCCTCTCTTGTGTCCGAACCCATATTAGTTAGAAGGCACAGGTTGTTTCTGGTCTCTATTAGTATACTCTACTTCTTGACTACATCATCCCTTTGGGAGGCCTCAGGACTGATTTGTCTGGATTCAGTTAATGTAAGGTTTAGCTATATATATATATATATATATATATATATATATATATATATATATATATACATATATATATATGTATATATATACATATATATATATATATATATATATATATATATATATATATACATATCTCCATATACAGTATAAATATTCATATATCTATCTATCAATCTAAATATATACATATACATATAGACTGTATAATATTATATAAAAGCGGTAACCTAAAGCTGTTGGATTATTAGTGTAAGCTGTGAATATGATAAATGTTAGCCTTGTGGTGCAAGTTTGATGATATATCACCTTCTATAGTAGGTTATTACCAGTGGGTAGTTGTAATTACCGGTAATTTTATAACGCGGCGTAGTCAGGAAGTGGTCCATCAGCTAAGATGTGCTAATTTGATGTACTGATTATCACCATTAGCCTTCTGCTTTCGTCCTTTTTTCGTGTTTTTCTCATCCATTACATTTTGTCCTGTGTTCAGTTTTCATGGTTTTTTGTTACTACCTATTTTTAGTTCATATTTCAGTCGTTGCATTGAATTTAGTGGTTCCGGGAATTTTAACGGGTTCTTCCGTATTATCCCGGCTGTTTTATAATGCTTGTATTATTATCCTAACATTATTTCGGGCGGTTTCTCAATACTTTCTTACTTTTATTTTAGGAATATTGGTTTTTCGGGATATTCTCCTTTATATATATTTTTTTTTGTGGAATGTTTCGATTCTTTAATGATGTTTTCTTTTTTATTCGTATGAGGTTTACTATTTTCGGCCGTAGGACAGTTTGTCTTTTCATAATACATATATTACGAAAAATATATCTGCTTATAACCTTTGTTCCCTTTGTATGTAATAATCAGACGTCACACTCACGCACTTAATTATAAATATATATATATATATATATATATATATATATATATATATATATATATATATATATATATATATATATATATATATATATACACACACATTATATATATATATATATATATGTATGTGTGTGTGATGTCTGATTATTTCTTCAAAATAAATAAAGAAATTTTAGCGAGCCCATTACTGTCGGCGACGGTGACCATATACTGTATTATGTGTTTTTGAACGTCGATAATAGGCATGCGTTGTCTGATTGCCATTATCATATTTTCTATTGAGCATTCTTGCTTCCATAGTACGACCTTTGTTACCATTATGTTTTCGTAATCTTCCTGACTATTAAGACACATTTCGCATCGGGATTTTCAATTTGTCTGGGCGTAGTATATATTCGTATTGTTCACTGAAAAATCATAAAAGCATTCGCTACTCGTTTGGCTCTTTTAGGGATGGAACGCTCTCAATTAAGTGTCTCTTTGACATCAGTTTGTAATTTCAAGCCATTGATTAGTAACGTTTTCATAGTATGTCGATGCCACACTGGTATATAAAATGTAGCCGTGGGTGTTTGAGTTATTACATTTATTTTTTTTATGTGGGCATTTTAAGTAGCTTGCTTAGCTAGTCAGTAGAATTTTTTAATTGTTGCATTTGCTTTTTGATGCTTGATCCAATGAATAATACTAATAAAATTCTCATGCAGTGTATACTACTACTACTACTACTACTACTACTACTACTACTACTACTACTAATAATAATAATAATAATAATAATAATAATAATAATAATAATGAAGTTACTAACAAGTATCATCAGGGAAAGGCTATACAACTACCTAGAGGATACAAACATCACCCCCCACCAACAGAAAGGCTGCAGAAAAAAGTATAGGGGCGCAAAAGACTAGCTCCTGATAGACAAAATGGTAATGAAGAATAGTACGAGAAGGAGAACCAACCTAATCATGCCATGGACTGACTACAAGAAAGTCTTCGACATGATACCGCACACGTGGCTAGTAGAATGTCTGAAAATATATATATGGGACAGAGGAAAGCACCATCAGCTCCCTAAAAAATGCAATGCGCAACTGAAATACAGTCCTTACAAGCTCTGGGATGAGACTAGCAGAGGTTAACATCAGGACAGGGATCTTTCAAGGCGACTCACTATCCCCACTATTCTTCGTAGTAGCCATGATTCCCATGGCAAAATTACTGCAGAAGATGGATGCTGAGTACCAACTCAAGAAAGGAGACAACAGAGTTAACCATCTGATGTTCATGGATGACATCAAGCTGTATGGTAAGAGCATCAAAGAAATAGGTATCCTAATCCAGACTGTAAGGGCTGTATCTGGGGACATCAGGATGGAGTTTGGAATAGAAAAATGCGCCTTGGTCAACATACAAAAAGGCAAAGTAACAAGGACTGAAGGGATAAAGCTACCAGACTGGAATAGCACCAGACACATAGATGAGACAGGATACAAATACCTGGGAATAATAGGAGGAGAGGCTATAAAACACCAAGAGATGAAGGAAACATGATGAAAGCCATAAACACATGGGCAGTACCAGTAATCAGATACAGCGCAGGAGCAGTGTAGTAGACAAAGGCTGAACACCGCAGCATAGACCAGAAAACTAGGCAATACAAGCATAGAGGTCAGACTATACATAACACGAGTCAGCATCGAGAGCAGAGCACTGGGGCAATATCTGAAAACCAGTGAAGACGAATGGCTAAGGAGTGCATGGGAAGAAGGACTGATAAAAGCAGACGAAGACCCAGAAATATACAGACAGGAGGAACAGAGGAATGGCACAACAAACCAATGCACAGACAGTGCATGAGACGGACTAAAGAACTGGCCAGCGATGAAACATGGCAATGGCTATAAAGGGGAGAACTCAAGAAGGAAACAGAAGGAATGCTTACAGCAGCACAAGATCGGGCCCTAAGAACCAGGTATGTTCAAAGAACAATAGATGGAAATAACATCTCGCCCATACGCAGGAAGTGCAATATGAAAGACGAAACCATAAACCACATAGCAAGCGAATGTCTGGCGCTTGCACAGAAGCAGTACAAAAAGATGCATGATTTAGTAGCAAAAGCCCTCCACTGGGGCCTGTGCAAGAAACACCAGGTAGCTTGCAGTAATAAGTGGTACGAACACCAACCTGAGGGAGTGATAGCGAGCAATCAGGCGAAGATCCCCTGGGACTGTGGTATCATAACAGGTAGGGTGACACGTGCCTGTAGACCAGACGTGACACTGATTAACAAAACCAAGAGGAAAGTATCACTCACTGATATGGCAATACCATGGGACACCAGAGTAGATGAGAAAAAAAGAGAAAAAATTGTTAAGTATCAAGACCTGAAAATCGAAATAAGATGGATATGGGATATGCCTGTGGAAATTGTACCCATAATCATAGGAACACTAGGCACGATCCCAAGATCCCTGAAAAGCAATCTGTAAATAAGTTAAGTATACATTCGTTTAACCAGACCACTGAGCTGATTAACAGCTCTCCTAGGGCTGACCCGAAGGATTAGACTTATTTTACGTGGCTAAGAACCAATTGGTTACCTAGCAACGGGACCCACAGCTTATTGTGAAATCCGAACCACATTATAGCGAGAAATGAATTCCTGTCACCAGAAATAAATTCCTCTAATTCTTCATTGGCTGGCTGGAGACTCGAACTCGGTCCTAGCAGAG
>NC_089796.1:60918862-60943862 GCF_040412425.1 Macrobrachium rosenbergii
AATCGATTACTTCAGCCTGTGCTAACGAAAATTCTGTTTACTATTTTTTTTTCACATAATCGAAGAATGCAAGCACTTACTGCAAGCATTTTTATAAAATTTATTTATGTCTTTCATCACAAAATAATTATGAATTGCTTTTACAAGTTAAGATTTTTTCTGAAAAGGTTGTTTAACGGTACGAGATTGTATAAAGAAATATTTTATGAAGTAGAATCTTGTTTTGCCCAAATCTTCATCAGTTATTTGTTTTTTCTTGCAAAGTCAAAGACCTAGTGAATTTCACATTAACAAGAGCTCTCAATTGAATTATACCTTGTGAAAACTGAAATGGTTCTCATGTCTTGCGTATAGGCCGCGTTATGTGACGTGTCTGGCAGCTGTTTCTTTTTGTAACTGATTCGATTTCTTGTGCAGAATAAAAACAGATTGCTGTATAATACAGATATGCTTGACATAAAAGGTAAAAATCTGAAACTAACCACAGTTCCGAGTGACTTTGAAAAGAGTAAAGTAATAAGATTCCAAGCACACACACACAACATACATACACACACACACACACATATATATATATATATAATATAATATATATATATATATATATATATATATATATATATATATATATATATATATTATATATATTATATGAAGTTTTTTGTATATATATTCTATAAAGATATACACATACAGTATAAATTTGATATATATTTTTACTATATATATATTGTATATATTTATTCATTTATATAGAATGCATATATATATAGATAGATAGATAGATAGATAGATAGATAGATAGATAGATACGTATATATATGTGTGTGTGTATGTAAATATGTATTTGTATGTATGTAATTAAGATAAAAAATTCCAAATTGGTATTCCGTTTTTTACTTTGATGAATCTGGCAACGATGAATCAAGCATCGTTGCCATTTATTAAGATAAAATATTTCATTTGTATTTTCCTTTTTACTTTTTGAATCATCTTTTGCCAGAGGTTAGCCAAATGTTATCTATGAAAATTTTTTTTAGTCTTAGAAGAAACTAACGCCAGTTTCTTGAATCTTTTTTTACTTAAAACTTTAACTCTTGCCATTGCTGCAGATAATAAATATTTATTCTTCCATAATACACTAAATTTCAACCATTGGCAAGAATAAATGTTATTGGAAATAAACAGCCTTTCGAGTATTTGTTCTCAGATTATTTAATCAAAGCAAAAGGTCAAAAGCCCATTATCTTGACACTGGCAGCATATAACTAGCCAACCTTCTTTTCCACGGGTCAGCGCTTGCCGTCATTATCTGTTTCTTCCAACTTATGGCCTGAAGTTTTTCTTCCTTTACAGATTTCCGTGATCGCTGTGACCCTGTTTTTGTGAGTCTTACATTGAATAAACTATCCCAAACGGCCCTAATGGCAGACCTTACGCAAGGAAAATTCGAAAATTACATGATTTAGACTAGTTCAACTTAGCTTTATTGGAAATTAGACTTCCTGAATGTCTAGGAAGTGTGTTGTAACACTGCCATGAAATAAAAATAGGAGCGTGGACTTCGAGCTGACGGCCTCTTGAACTTAGCTCAGCTATTCCACGGTTTCATGTTAACTAACACTGAGGGTCTTCCGCGTAGCATCGAAATTCTTGCTGGACTCATTGTTATTTTTTTTTTATGTAACGCTGAAATTACGAGATACCAATGTTTGTTTCGAGTTTGATAGTCGGAATTTTTTAAGGAAAATTTCATGATCATGTAAAATTGTTTTTAATTATATTTCTGTCAGGAGAAATGACAAATTCTGACAAATAATATTGATAGTCTAAAATTCACGCCTGGATATTGACAACATACTTTTAAAAGGTAGAAACGAACGCAAGCAACGAAAATCACTTTGCTCATAGTATTGATGATAATTACGGTGAATGAATTTAGATTTGAATTTTCCGTATCTACCTCCAAGACGATAATGGTAAGATTTAGAGAAACACGATTATTCGTGCAAGCAAGATATATTTATTTGCTTCGTGATTTAGAAAGTTTGTAAAACGTTGAATATTTAGTTGAATATTTGTTTTCTGCGTATTTCATTTCGTTAGTTCAAAATTGTTTACTATTAGATGAATGATCAAGAACAGCGAGTTCACAACGGGCATCTCATGTTCAGGAGATATTTTAAATTTTATTTCCAAAATACTGCTTCTTTTTTATGATTATGTATGGCGTTTTATCTCTCTCTCTCTCTCTCTCTCTCTCTCTCTCTCTCTCTCTCTCTCTCACACACACACACACAATGTCACTTAGTTTTTATGTGTAATGGATTACTTAAAAACGAAATATGATGCTTTGCATGCCATTTTATGAAAGAATACACCTTTATTGGTCATCATTTGTAGTTAATGAAATTTTACGAAGGAAAATGTTTGCCTTTTACGTATGGTGTGAATGGCGAGGTTTATAACGTTACGAGAGAGAGAGAGAGACAGACAGACAGACAGAGAGAGAGATTTAACCCTCTTTCTGTTGGGGTCGTTCAAGGAGCGGTTCCTGCGCGCCTCACCTTCAGGTGAAAGAACTCCTTTCCGTAGGAACGCCAGAAGTCGCCGGGGGAGCAAAGGTAAGGCGAAAGGAAAGGGCGCGTCCGAGGGAACCTGTGTCCTACACGGCCTTCGGGGAGATGTAAACAACTTTAAGAGGGATAATGTAGGGATCACTAAGCCCGAATCTCCAAAGAGGACATGGCTAAGGTCGATGTATTTTTAGGTGTACCGGTTCGGCCTGCTTGATGGGCGTACCGCCGCGGCGTTGTGAGGTCGTGGGTGTACCTCTCGGATGTATACCATTGGTCGGTGGGTGTGTATACCGAGCACCAAGGCTTGCCCGCTCAGAGTTTATGGGTGTATTGTGATCGTGTTACACTAAGGTGTATGGATTATTAGCGTTGTAGTCATTAGGTATGGGTATTTTAATGCCCCTATATGCTCTTAAGTGCGTGTATAGTTTCATAGTTACTTAAATTGATGAACTCTCTTACCAGGGCCTGGGATGAGCTTGGGGTGTGGAGGCCCTCTCGGGAAAGGAACGAGAACAGTCCCTGCTTCGTCTTTCTTTATTAATTTCCTCTTCTATTGGAGCCCTGCTAGGCATCTGTTGTATTAATGGTAATATGTAAATCAAATTATTATGATTTAATATTTTTCCTTTTTTGTTCTACATTAAACCCCGGTGAGCGTTATATGTGGATTATATAGACTGCGCAGAATATATTGGTTTTTGGGCATTTAGCACTGATGAATGAAAACTTAGTAATTGGGACTTGCGTTGAAGATTGCTTGCATAATTTTTTATGAGCTTTTTTGCATAGTTATTGTAAATTTACATTTTACGAATTCCAAATCTTATTTCTTCATACAAATCTCATTCTTTAGTTATTGCAGTTTTCATTCTTGAAGTTTGCATAGCAACTCCCTTGAAACATTTTATTTTTCCAGTCAAGATATTTTTCTACAATGTGTCAATAGAATCCGTAGTTTTTCCGACGTCTGTGTATAGAAATCAATACATCGATTGGTCAGCCTCCGGTTCCAATATTTCAAATTAGTTAGTTATAGTTTTCATTAAAACTTTAGTTTGTTCCAGTAATTAAAATATTTATCATTTGAAATTTTATATATACAAACGATAAATATATATATGTATATATAGTATATATATATATATTTATATATATATATATATATATATATATATATATATATATATATATATATATATATATATATATATATATATATATATATATATATACTAAGTTGCAAACTCCATAGCTTACTGACACATCTCTGAGCATATTCGCTGCACTGAAATGTCTGTAACATTTTCTATTTTCTGTTTACCGAGTGACTCGCGGTTTTTTCAGTTTTACAGGGCAAAATACAGACTGTTTTATTTTCCCCCCTTCTTGTTTATTTCCTAAGAAGAGACAGTGATAAAAAAAATCTCGTTGCTGTTTATCGTCAAGTTTATTTTTGGTCTCTGCAAATGCTTCGTTTTATGGACATTGGGTCCTCGAAATCGTCATAACTGTCGATTCGGGGGAACTCCGGTCAACAAACATATGTTGAAGAAGATAAGAATTCTTTATTGACATTTTGAGCAAAGACAAGAAAATTGTTTTTCAACTTTTCACTTTGAGTGCTCTCTCTCTCTCTCTCTCTCTCTCTCTCTCTCTCTCTCTCTCTCTCTCTCTCTCTCTCTCTCCACTTCTATGTCGTTTGTTCTATTCATTTTTCCAGTGTTAAAATTCAAAAGAAGAAAACCTGCTCAGGAATTTCATTCCCATTTCTCTATTTTTGCCACTTTGTGTTATCTCTGTCCTCTGTATTGTTGTTATTTTTTGACATATTTTCGTTTCATAAAATGGTACTTTTTCACATTTTTCCTTTTCAGTGAAGTGAGATTGCTCTGTAGTTTTCTTTTTATTTTGCGTCTCTCTTATTTTAGTTTTTTTTTTTTAGTGGAAGGTCTAGAGAATAATTTTATTCTCTCCATAAGCTTTTTGAACTCTATAAGATAAAGTGCGCGTATGTCAACCGGTCCGTGAAGATGTAATAATTTCCTGGAGACAAGGTTCTCGTATTTGGCGAAACGAAGCGCTGCCCCGGTGTAGTTTATCCTGTTGAGCTTAACGCTTTGTTAATTTCGCCTGGAGATTAAGTCAGCCTCTGTTTGTATCTCCCTCCGCGGCAGTTTCCTTTCTAATTAATTATCATTTTTGATCGCGTTAACCGCCGTCAATTTTTTTACAGTCCGGTAAATTTACATCTCATTAAGTTTGAATACCCGCTATGTTTGCCTCCTTAAGTGTCGAGGCTTTTCTGCTTGGGGGATGCGCCGACTTAACTTGGAATATCCTCGAATGTCGTTCAATGCACTCGAGTTCAACCGGGAAAATCCAGCTGTGAGGATATTCGATCCTGCGATCTTGCAGAGTTTTCCTTTAGTAAAAGGGTGGGCTGAACTGTGAAGAAAACTCCTTAAATTGATTACAATTGAATAGAAAGAAGCTGTAAGTGCCTAGTGACCATTATATGCTGGACATGGCAACAGACGGTGCAAATTTTGTACGTTTGAGGAGTTTACACTGGAGAGAGAGAGAGAGAGAGAGAGAGAGAGAGACAATGGTTTGCATTTGAACTTATGATATCCACTCTTTAACTGAAGATTGATGACATTGCCCTCCCAGAGGAAAACAAAGTGAACAAATAAATCCCGGCATGCTGTGATATGGTATGCAGAGACAGAAATAGCCCCTGCTAAATCAGCCTTTGGAACACAGGAATTCCACCATCTGGATTCCAGGATTTCGTCCATCATAGAGCTTCCCAGTGGGGGAAGGGGGAACCTTCATAAACCCCCTGCTCCATTTTACCCCCAATCTGTCTGCATCTTGCCGAGTTGTCTTCTAGGAATACTGTCTTGGTCAGAACGCCCACACTCATGGCTTCTGTGTTCTCGAAGAGAAGATTTTAAGATGATACCGCTCAAGTTTCTCTGTCGCTATATATTGTTCATGTAAGGTAAGTATGAACTATATAAAAAAAAAATTATTAGTAGCCCTCAGTATAGTGTCCGTGTTGGGTAGGAATAATCAGATGATTTAATGCATATTAACCAAAAAAATATAGAAGGCCTGACATTAAAGTCCAAGAAGTTATGGATGTATTGCGAAAACTTACTGCGTCTATTCGCTGATGTACGCTTTTTAAATTAGCTATGCTCCTATTTTTTTAATGAAAACTAAAGAGAAGATAGCAATGCATAAGCATTGATGAAAGCAAGAAATCACTGTAAAAAGAAATAACGCCTTGCCTTTGATTGGAAGTGCAAAATTGATCTACGATTGTATTTTTTGTTCATGGTACATAGAAGATATCCTTGCTGCTTTCAAGTTAACAGATTCAAACGAGTTAGCTAATCGTTGGGAGATCGCTAGGCCTATATATTTTTTTTATGTGGGGGCGGGGGAGGATGGTGGTTCCGAAATGAGAGAAAGGCGTCCTTGTAAATGAAGATTCCTTTTTGTACAAGGCTAATGGGATGGTCAGTTAAATGCCCCTTACTCACCCCAAGACCCACTTCTTGATTGATGGCGGAATGTATTGGAATCGGGTAGAACGAATTTACCTAGAGAATCCTTAACCAGATAATTCTAGGACTGCAGGTCTCAGGAGAATAAATGTAAAAGAAACTATCCTGAATGTCATGGTCTTATTAGGCCGCCTGTCCATTGTAGTGACCGAAGTTATATCTGTAGAAAAGAGCCTGGAAAGATACCTTGTGAAGGTGACAGACAACAAATGATCCAGAGATATGATAATTTCCTTTCTTCATCTATCTGTATTCACATTTATTAAATATATCACCCAATACATTCACAAATACCTGTATAAAACAATTTCAATTCTTTCACCATCCATTGTAACGTTTATTACTCCATCTTCCATTTTTCTTTGCAACTTTACTGTTGGTGGTCTTTCATTGTCAACTTCCTCCGGTTATAGACTTTCAAGCTTGTTCGCATTGCACCTTCTGTCCACAAGTACCAGAAACAATATCATCGGCAATTAGTTCTTATATTATTTATCTACATAGTTTCTTCTAACATGAATACAATTGGTTCCCCGATCCCCAAGTACTGATGTCTTATTGCGGGGAAAGGCCACAGCTAGAGCCCTCAAATACTCGACATGTTTCACTTCATGGTTGATCCTACAATGTTGATAATACAGGTATGATTTGGCTTTGGGAAGTAAGATGGCACCTAGATGGGTGAGTGAGGGGCATGATGTTACAATTCACAGCCGTAGTTTACTGTTTCAGCGGGAGCTAACTTCGTATTGTGATGATCTGCTCCACTATTTTTTTTTTTTTTTGTGATTACAATGAAAATAACTGCAGAATCTCAAAACACAGAGGCCGTTAACCCCCTCTTTTTTTTTGTTTATAAATAATGAAAATTACTTCAGAACCTCAAAACACAGTGTATTACGTTGCTGATAGATGTCACTAGCGTGATTTTCCCGAGATATTTCTGAATTTCGTGTAAATGACCCACTCAATATCATTATATATATATTATATATATATATATATATATATATATATATATATATATATATATATATATATATATATATATATATAATATATGTATGTATGTGTGTGTGTGTGTATTATATATATATATATATATATATATATATATATATATATATATATATATATATTATAAATTTTACGTATGTGTGTGTGTGTATGAAATCACATCCACAAAAAGCGCAAACGTTTTAGATGGAGGTCATCAGTCCCTTGATAAAATGAACTCCTCCCGCCCTCTTATTTCTTAAGGTTGGATCTGCGCGGTCTTACCCCCGTAGAGATTCGGGGATTACTTTGGTGCCATCATCGATTCACCTCGTTATTTTTACCGGAATACTTTCCTTCTGATCTTTTTCTTTTTTATTCACTGATATCTAATCGAAAATCCAATCTATTGATTATTTTTAATGATTGCCGCTGGCAGCTTTTTTCTTTTTATAATGATTTGTTTTCGTGCTGTTATCCCTTTGCTTCTTCATTTCATTGTTTTTCTCTGTTGAATTATTCTTTTGGGAGAACTCATTAGAGGCCACTTGGATTAAGTTGCTCTTTTCTTCGCGGAAAGGGATAAGAGAGGAATTATCATTGCTGATGCTCGCTTTTTTTATTATTTTTAGTTTTTAATTTAAGACCTTTCTTGGTATTTTTTCTGTTTATGTAAATCGAAAGTTTTTCATAACACAATATTTTAAGTATATTTTTTTATCATCACAAGATATTATTGTAGGTTCTTAGTACTTAATCTTGATCTTTGTTGTTTTCTCATTATTATTCATCTATTCTCTAGGTACTTTATCAGTATTATTTATGTCCTTTTTTGTTGTTACTTATATCCTTAGTAAGTTGTTCCTTCATTAGCGGATGACATCAAGTATTAAAAACTACCATTGCCTTGAATCATTTTTTTTTTTTTTTTTTTTTACACGATAGCCTCATCTCTAGCAAAACCATCGCCCCTCCCGCCCCGGCTCCTCTCACGTTTCACACTCTACGGCTTTGCTTCTGTTTCACCCGCAGTTTCTCACGTCTGAGCAGTAAGGCCATTTCTTTTAGCGCATACTATGCATCAGTTCAGTGCTTGGTATGACTCCCTTTGTTCTTTCTATCACGAACTTGTACCCTCTAATTCTTTCAATAGGACCAAGCCAACTCAAAACTTTTATATGTATACTAGGTACATATCAACTGCTTTCGCCGTTCTTTAGCTAACAGTTAACACCAACAAAAGACTCATTAAGAAGTGACTTAACAGGCTTAACAGTCCTCCATGCAATCTCACCTTTACATAAGTTTCCCAGAGCACTCACAGCCTCCGTTTATTCACCAACGCCTTGAGAGCCTTGTTGATATCCACCGTTGCCTCTTGAATTTCTTGCGAGATACTAATTGAAAGAAAGAAGGGGACGAGGAAAAATGTAGCTAGACTATAAAGGTTGATATAAACCTGGAAGAGTGAAAATGGCAGGATTCCAGGATTACGGACGCCAGGAGGAAATTCCAAAATTTGTCAATAGATACCCTACAGCACTTACGAGTCGATTTTGGGAAAGGGTTATGCTGGCATAAAGCCGGCTTAATTTAAACAAATTAATATTCTTAATGCATTGGAGGAGGATCTAGAAAATAAATAATTGAGGGGTCACAGATTAAACACAATCGCACGCTATCCTTGTTCATTGATTATTATTTGATTTCCATCAGATGCCCACCAGAAATATCAATATCTCTTGTGAGGATTTTCTCTCTCTATAATTTCAGTCAGCTAGAAACGTCCAGAAAATAGTGTCCACGTCAGATATTATGTTCTGTCGAGTTCCTCTTATATTTCGAGCTCGTCATCCGTGATGCGACGAAATCAGGCAACCGGGGATCCGCGCGCGCGCGCGCGAGGATTCTAATCCCCTTTCATCGGCAGCTTTTGTTGGAAAATAAACGTTTGGAGATTAAAGGATAAGAGTGGTTGGCGCAAAGGAAACCTTACGACTGTAATCGAAGTTTGGCCTGTGTCGAGGGGGACTTGGCTGACGGTCATGCTTCTAGAGTTGCCGCCTCCACCCTGTTCCAACGCCCGTGTTTTTTTCATCGTTGATTTTTAGTTCTTGCTCCTTTTTCATGCGCGCTTTTTTGCCTCTTGTCTTTTTTATATCAGCGTTATGTCAGTGTTTAAAAACTCGTAGGTTATTTTTATTTTCCGTTTTTTTTCCTTCAGTGTTATGCTTTTTATATCACTTTCTTTTCGTGCCTGTATTTACCCTCGTATCATATAGTCAGAGTGTCAGTTTGTCATGTCCTTCATTTCCTGCTTTTCGTTTTTATGCAGCATCTTTGTTATAAAAGTTTAAATTCTTTTAGCATTATTTTTTATTTTTCTACTCGAACGTTTTCTGTCGTTAAAATGATGTCTGTGGACTTATTCATAACTTACTCTTCAAATCCTTTTCAAGCGACAAGAGTTCTTTACATTTGCTCCTAGCAGTTGATGAAGCAAAGTGTTGAATTTTCACTTATAAACACCACAAACTCCTGATGTCAGTATGAATGTTTTTTATATATATATTGGGTCAAGTAAAGTAAGCATTTCACTTTATACAACTTTTTCTGATGGTTCTGATTTTATGTCTAGAGAACTGAGAGATTATATATATATATATATATATATATATATATATATATATATATATATATATATATATATACATATATATATATATATACATATATATATATATATATATATATATATATATATATATATATATATATATATATATATATATATATATATATATATGTATGTATGATTGTATATGAGTGTGTATGAATGTGTGAAGTATGTTGTGTAAATACTGGTAAATAATGAAAGATAGTAATCTAAATACAGTCAAATTTTTTTGCGATTTTGCTTTTTTTTTTTACTTTGTTTTATTTGGTCTACCGGTTCCCCAAATTTCCTTTCATAACTTTCATAATATTGTTCTTCGTTGAGATGTTGATGTTTAAATTCCCTCCGCCCCCTTTCTCTCTCTCTCTCTCTCTCTCTCTCTCTCTCTCTCTGAAACACACATAAACTGAAACGCACAAAATTTAACCCACTCTCATTCTTTTTTCACCGACTCCAAAAGTCCCCCTGTGACATCCTCCCCTCCTACCCTTTCGCCATCTCTTTCCCCCCTCTCTTTCTCTACTCGCACACCTGTAATCGCAGGTGACATCGCACTTATTAGGCTTGTGTTTAGAGGGGAGGACGGAGCCCATGACCGGAATGGGGGTGATTTAAAGGGGGTCGTGATCGCAGCAGAAGCCCAGATCAAGTTACCAAAAAAGGTAGCCACCCTTCTAGGTGGATTTCTCTCTCTCTCTCTCTCTCTCTCTCTCTCTCTCTCTCTCTCTCTCTCTCTCTCTCTCTCTCTCTCCCTTCGTTTGTTGGAAACAGGGCAAGAAGTGCAAAAAATGTGTTTAGCCGTTTTTCGTTACCGTTGTGTGAATAACTTTTTAATTTAGTTTACTAATTGCTAATGTCTCCCGGTCTCCCTGTTACTCTCATATGTTCACTTCTCTTTATTTATATATCTATTACACTCAAAATTTACAAAGAAAAGCTTTCATAATGTATGGTGCAGAGGAAAAAGGACAGAAGAAATATCAAATAAACAGCACGTAATTTTAGCTACACATCTTATCCGTATAGACTTTTTGTTATCATAATTCATATCTTCATAAATAAGAGAAGGACAAAGATACTGTGGCAGTTGTAATTACAATTTAAAAAAAAATTGTTCCCAGTTATGATGGAAACAATATATACTAAAAAAATATATGCTAATATTTTGCTGCAGAAAAATGCCATTGTAATCATACCGAGAAGAAGGGAGATTTGTACATAAATTCATGGTATTGCTCCGAACAAATAATCTTGAACCTAAATAAAACCGCAGTTTATTTAATCCTTTAAGAAATGTTGAGTGTATCTAGATAATTCCACCAGTTATTTTTCACATAAACCTTTAGCTTAAGCACCTTGTGTAAGATGTGTTTGAACTGCATTGCTTATTGCGTGATAAGTGATTGAATGCATCGATACTTCATGCCTACTGAATGTAGATTTATGATTATTTTTTGCCTCGAATGGCGTTTCAACGTTATTATTACTTGCAAATAGCATCTTGAAATTCTAATCTTTAACCAAGTAGCCATTCTTTATCCTCATCATCCGTATCATCATCATATGACATCTTATGTAATAGAAATGTCGACTTGATATCTTATTGTTTCTGTGTGTTTAACATGTTTTATAATAATAATAATAATAATAATAATAATAATAATAATAATAATAATATTTGAGCATATAAAAAGAATGAATGTTTTGCTTTATGATAGCACAACAAACCGATTAAAAAAAAAAAAAGACAATCTTTGGCCAGTGATTCTCCAAATCACGTCTTTAGCCATACTGACAACGAAAATACCTCATCAATATATCTACATTATCTGGGAAATTTAAAAGGCTTGTATGGTTATTTTACAAGAGATAAGATTATTTGTGTGTGGGAGAACGAACCTGTGTAATGGTATCTATCTTGTTTACGTAAGCCCGCAAGACTTAGCAACTAAGTTGGTTGCAAGTTCTTGTGAACGGTATGTCATGTGCTGGCGAGGAAGAGATTAATAGAGACCCCTTGAGTATGTCAAGTGTGATAGTTTCACTCTTGAAACCTAAAATAACCGACCCTTTAGTATGGATATATGTGACGGCATTTGCATGTCGGTTAGATACGCAATATTTCATCAAGGATGAGCCTAAAAGGTTTGTTACGTGGACTTTATTTTTAATAGTGATATTCGTCAGTAGTTCGAATATCGTCCTGTATTTGTTTTTTAAAGAGGGAATAACATTCTTGCACTATATTATATGTGCATGTTTGTGCACGTCTTTGAGGAATTTAATGTTGCTAATGTTAGGGTTATTTTCTTTTTTTTTTTTTGGGATGAGAACGTAAGCGCTCCTTTGATTCAACTGTTGAAGGATGAACGAGGCTGTGTTTGTCCTTTGGTCGAAATTAGGTCCATTTCCTATTCAAATTTAAATGCAGATTATTATATTTATATATGTATATATACACACACACATATATATATATATATATATATATATATATATATATATGTAATATAATGTGTATGTATTATATATGTTTTATATATACAGTATAATATATATATATATATATATATATATATATATATATATATATATATATATATATATATATATATATGTGTGTGTGTGTGTGTGTGTCTGTTTTTTGTTTTTGTGTGTGGCTGCGTCAGGAAGAGAGTGTGTAGTGTACTTGAACTCTACTTGTCATCCCATAATGTTTCATATTATTATTATTTTAAAGTAGGTTAAAGTGATCCAGTACAATCCGTAGCAAACTGTAAAAATACAACACTAGTTGATAACGGTAACTACAGTAAATCCAGTCTATGATTATAGTATTTGTGTTTCTACTAAGCCGGTTTATTGCTTTTCTGACATACATCTGGTCTCAGGGCAGGAATATAATTTGTTGTTTTATTATGAAGCTTTATAGGAACTTCAGTTTTCAGAAGAATTATACTTGTATGTTTAATTTGTAAATTTTTCGTTGGTAGTTCACATTAACCATTCAACGTTTTGCAGAAGAATTTACCTTGCCCTTAAATCGTGTTGAATACAAGAAGAGTGTTGTAGGCGTGCGTGTTTTTTTTTCATGCTCTTTTAAAGCACTGTGTTATTGTATTTCATTTTTTCAGTTCATCGTCGATTGTGACAGCTCAAGTAATACAAGGTCATTAATATATTGGAACCAGAGAAAGCGTCTTTAAAGATATTTTATTACGGTATCAAAACTTATTTTCGGATGCAGCGTGTTCGTGGACTTTATCAAGATTCTAACAACTTGATTTTAGCCACAGTTCATTTCACGTTTTTTATTTTTTGCCTTTTGAATAGCCCAGATAATGTAGATATATTGAAGAAGTATTTTTGTTATTAGTATGACTTAAGTCATGATTTGGAAAATCGTTGGCCAAAGATTGTCTTTTTTTTTTTATATCGGTTTGTTGTGCTATCATAAAGCAAAATATTCCTTCTCTTAATACGCTAAAATATTCGAAGGTTCTTATTATTATTATTATTATTATTATTATTATTATTATTATTACTAACATCAGACTGAGTCCCTTCCGAGCGGTGCACCCATCCGGTTGACGAACGACTTGGTGTCAAGTCATAATTTCTCTCGGGTGACAACCATCAAAGGTCCCTTGAACCATCTCGTAATGAGAACCAACTGTTTTCTGGGACAGATGATGCTGCCGCCAACCATAAATGCATTAACCTCCCCCTTACTCCATCCCTGACCCCCCCCTCTCCCCCTTCTTCCCTAACAGTCTCACTTCCCCTTCATTTCTTTGGAAATCCCTTAACAGTTTTGTGACTTTTATGGATGTTTTGCAGTTATGTTTGCTTTTTTTGTTTATATTTTGTTTATTTAGTTTTTCTTCGTTTTCTGCTGTGTGTTTGGTTTATGCATTATTAGTAGTGCACTGTCTTTTGTGAATGCATTGCATGCAATACATATATAATACATTTTATTTTTATGTCTGCATATTCAGTGAATTGTTTTTGTTATTAACTCGTACCTTAATGACAATTGGTTTTAATTTCTTATTGAATTTTCAGTCGGTTAACGGTGTAAGTCCAAAGCGCTGGGGAGGATTTTTAATTTCCTTTTTTTTGGAGCCGCAAATCCTAGGAAAAACTCTACTTAATAGATTATGTATACAAACTGAACCATTGTTTTGTTTGGACATTACTTTCCAAAGATTCCTTAACTTGCGAGATGAAAACAGAATCTACATTTTTTTTATCCACAACTAAACTGTACATTCTCAAAGCAAACAGAACTTGATAGTCGGCATCAGACGAGTGATTCCACTTTTAAGAAAAGCTAAACATTTTAGTGAGAGATGTAATTATCGTCGAAAAATACCCCCGGTAGTGACCTCATCTGCCCTGACAAATTGCAGGCCTCACATCTCCTGTCATATAAGTCATGTTCCCCCTCTCCCTCGTGGGAAGGCGAGGCAGGGTGGTCTCATACTTGCAGAGAGAGAGAGAGAGAGAGAGAGAGAGAGAGAGAGAGAGAGAGAGAGTCTCCCTTACGTGGGTCCAAAAATTGCTTGCAGGTCGGACAAGAATATGAGAATCAAGATGAATTTTCCTTGTTTTTAAACCTCCCAACTTTCCATTAAATTTTGTGTTCTGTTTCATATTTCAGTTTCAGTAAAAATGCTCTCTCTCTCTCTCTCTCTCTCTCTCTCTCTCTCTCTCTCTCAACAAAGATGCGTGTGTGCGGCCCAAGTACTTAATTCCATTTTTTGAATTGATATTAAACATATTTTTAAATTGCGCCTCCCCTTCCTTTTGTTGGCCTACATTGAAAGATGAATGGGAATGTAATCGCCTTAGTATAATCTGATTGTATAGGGGAGGGCATGCCTTAGTAATTGGTTAAAGTCCTGTCCTGCAGGATTTACAAGCTCTTTCGACCCCCTTCCCCTTTTCCATTGATGTCTTCCGTTATGGAAGAGGCTCTTTTTTTCCGCACTGCCTGGATTGATTCTGACTGGATCAAGAGTCGCACAGAAACTCTATATAATATATAAATATACTGTAGCTAAAGGTATACGAAGCATTTGTTATGCGTAAGAAAACTGAACAAACAAAAGCTTCTAAAGTATGGAAAATAAGAATAAACAAAAATTTAAAAAGAAAGGTATATACGTACACCATAATACATCCTGCAGTTTGTTTTACATATGAATTGAATTTTAATCAAACTGACTTGTGTTATTCTGATAAGCAGATATTGTACTTTGATGAATTTTGGAGTTTCCGGCTTTATATGTGTTTTAATAATTTGAGAATTTTTTTTTAATATTGTTTGTTTAATGAAGAAAATGGCCCAATAGAAATTTGAGGTCCTTGTATGCTTATTATCAATGTTTTGTCTACGTTTTGCCATCTGTAACCCTGTTGAATTGTAGCAGTACTCTATTGTTCGTATCGATATTTTAATTTTCTCTACCGCCAGTGCTATTTTTGCCAGTGGTTTTCAAGCTGGAGTAAAAATGAAAATGTTCAAATTCACCGATTCTGTCACCGAATTATCAAATCGATCATGCCCTGTTGTCAGAGAGCAGCCGCTAATTAAATTTGGCTTTGATTACAGATGATTTCACTGCACGTGATTGTATGCATGTATGCATTGTCATATTCTATGCAGGACGTATAATATGCAGATTTAATTACAGCCTGAATGTAGATTAAGAGCGATATTACGGAATGTCATCAAAAGTGAGAGAGAGGAAAGGCCTCACTTTGGAATCTGTATAAAATTCTTTTGCATCTTTTATCAGCTGTTAATCTTATTTAGAATGGAATTTAATGTTAGTTTTCTAAGATGAGAAGCAGGCAAGCCAAGCAATGATCTTGCTCAATCATTTCAAGAAAAGAAATATTGCATTCTGTATGGATTTAGCTTCTTTTCGTCTTGAAACATATATTAAACTTTTATGGTTACTATTATCATCTTGTACTCTACACTTTTTCCATTGTTTTGGGATAGGGCGCTGAAATAAATGGAAGATCAGCATTGTTATTATTAAAGTTCTCGGGAAATGTAATGGGATTTATATGACCGATTACCGCGGGAACAGTGTCTAGAATAAATAGCTTCTTATTAATTTGTCCATGTTTGTTAATTATCAGTGAGTCACATGACTGGGAATATCATAATTCTTATGTAACTTCACCTCTCGCTCGTCTTATTTGTGCCGTCCAAATTACCTCTCAGACGCCAAGACTCCTGTCTCTTGATCTATTTCCCTAATGGATACCCTCATTCCTTTGCCCTCCCTTTGCTCACAGCTCCCGTAAGAAATTTGAAGAAGAAGAAGTAAAAGTAAAAAAAAAAAAATAGGAAAAAAAATCGAGGCGCCTTTGAACCCAACACCCGTAGGTTGTAGTTTTACGTTTCAGCATCGCTGCCCGTCAGTCTATGTGGCACCTATGGTGCCGGAATCCATTTCAGGGCCCTCCTTCCAAACAGCCTTTTCCTCTTTTCTTCCTCAGTCTCTTTCTTCTCCTCTTCCTCCTCATGCCCCTCTCCCTCCCCTCCCTACCCTGCGGCCTCCTTCCTTCGTCTGCCATTTTAGTATTATCTTAGGTGGGTTATTTTTCAAAAGCCTCGAGAGTCTCGGAAGACGGGAATATATGGATGCGTTTTGTGAGAGGCGACGGATTTCTTATTTATCAAAGGCCTTTCGCCCAATCCATACCGCCGACAGAAGCAGGCTACATAGAAAGATAGATAGGTAGATAGATAGATAGGCGGAAATTGCTATGAAAGCTGGATCTACAACTTGTACTGAATTAAGCTTATAGCCGAAAATATTTTGGATTCCAATTCCTTTACTCGTTTACACCAAGAATGGTATTATTTTTCTTCTTCATGTAATTATGCTCTGATATTCTCTTGACTTTCGTAATGAAAATATTATGTGCATTATGTGCCGTCTCACCAGCCGATGGAAATTTGACTTAAATAGAAGGAGTTTGGTTATAAATGTTTGGTCCTTCCTATTACGGTCATTGTAGATGTAGTAGTGTTAGTAGCAGTAGTTGTAGTATTAGCAGCTAACTGTAAACTATAAAGCGCCCTTCAATACAGTTTCGGACATCAGTTGCTATTTTCGCTGATATCCTGCTATGATCTTTAAAACATCTAATTGATTGTTTGAATACGCAGAGTCATTATCCAAGATTCTTAAGGTAGCATTTAGCGGTTGAATAAGGGTCTTGTGTCTATATATATATCATATATATACTTATATATAATTATAAATATATATAAATGTATGTATATATATATATATATATATATATATATATATATATATATATATATATATATATATATATATATATATATATATATATATAGTCTCAGTAATTGATGGGCATTACTTGAAATCTTAGCTTAATGATAATAATATTGCAAGACCAGGAAGAACATTCTTTATTACAAGCTTTCGAGGTATAAAACCTCATCATCAGGCTGAAAAAACCGACAAGGATGAGAATCAATAAATCAATAAAATGAATTGTCATAATAAATCTTCAAAAAAATACTAACAAGAAATATAAAATGAACAAGTAAATACAAACTAAAGGGTGAGACGTAAAATAACGAAAAATTAAAAACACAAACATAAAAAATATGAAAATAAAACTATAGTAAATGTAAACAAACTACCACTCACAAAGTAAAATATTTAACGACCCTAATTGAGTACCTACTGTGAAATTACACGATAGCTAGTTGAATCTTGTTGTTCAATTCCGGCTTCATCTTTTTAATAGTCAGACTCTGAAATTAAAAGGTCAGTCTGTTTGAACAAAAGACAGTGCCGAAAAATCAGGTCAGTGAAAAGGATGGTCCTGTGCTAAACTGTGTTCTCTAATGGATTTTCCGGGTGCTGTCTTTTGTTCAAACAGACTAGAGTCTAAAAAGATGATTGAACAACAACTCGTCTGGTATTCAACTAGCCATAATTTCATAGTAGGTACTCAATAGGTCGTTAAATATTTTACTTTTGTGAGGTGATGTTACATTCTAGTTTTATTTCATAATTTTTATTTTGTGTTTTTAATTTTCGTTATTTTACGTCTCACTGCTTTTAGTTTGTATTTACTGTTCATTTTATATTTCGTTAGTATTTTTGAAGATTTATTATGACAATTCATTTTATTGTAATTTTATTGATTCTCATCCTTGTTTGTTTTCAGCTTTGATGATGAGGTTTTATACCTTTAAAATAAAATGTTCTTCTGGTAACAATATTATTTATCAAATTAAGCTATATATATATATATATATATATATATATATATATATATATATATAATATTAGTATATTTATTAAACAGACCCTTTTTAACCGTTAAATGCTACCTTAAGTCTTGGATAATGACTCTTAAGTATTCAAACAGTTGATTAGATGTTTTAAAAATGTTACCAAGATATCAGCAAAAATAACAACTGATGTCCGATACGTTATTGCAGGGCGCCTGAAGTTTAGTTAAATGCTGTTAATACTACTATTACGATTATTACTGCTAATACTGCTGCTGTTACTTCTATAATCATAGTAATGGGAGGGATAGCAGTTCATTTGTAACTAAGCCCCTTCTACTTTGAACAAAGAGCTCTGCTTCCATACTCCGATAAACACAAATGCGGTTTAATTTTCACCGACTGATGAGATGGCACATAAAACATATTATATAATATTATATACAGTATATAATAAATATATATTATAATATATATATACACATATATGTATATATAATATATATACACATATATATGTATATGTATATATATATATATATATATATATATATATATATATATATATATATATATATATATATATATATATATATAAACCCTCTGTCACGAATGTAAGACATCTGAGATTAACAAATATGTAATTATCAAAATTCATAAAGATATCTTGGTTATTTAGTTAACCTATAAACGTTAGCACGTACCAATGCGGTAAAAAAATGTTCAAGAGTTGGAATTTGTTTAGAAGAATGTGACAGTTATTTTATAAGACAGATGACTTCCATGTGTGATGATAAAATTATCTTTCATGAATGTTTCTCGTTTATGAAATGCAATGGGATTGCCTAGATGGAATATTTCACATGTCATCGACAAGCTCATATTAACAGTTTACCCATTATTGTCTTGTTCTGTGGTTTGTAGATGACATGGCCCCTGCTAAAAAACTCAGCGACAGAACCAACCTTGGCGCAAATGATATTAAGATGTTTTGCTTTGCCTCTTACACAGATTTCTTCACTGATAAATATATTGTCCTCAGTGAGGCCCACGTTGTTTGAAAATATATAAAAAATGTGTGTGTGAGTCATTTCTGTTCTGCCCTTTGAAATACTCTACTTACCCATAGTCGTATGTCCTCCAAATTTTAAGAATTTCGTTTATGTATTTGTCTTATAATGTATGTAAGGCTATAAATCCACAAATTTCATGGAGGTATTAAAATACAGTACGGAAATAATCTAGTGAAAATAGAATTATTGTTATGAGATTAGCCAAATCCTGCATGATTAATGCTTACAAAATTGCTTTAAGCTCCTCGTGGCATTAGGATGCATGCTAAAATTCCATCTGAATTTTAATTAAATTTTTTTTTATTGTTGTTCCTTCGATTTCATGGTTCAGAAACTTTCCTGATTTACTCAAGCATTGGAATTCAACCCCTGCGTCTGCGTTCCCCGGTCCTACTGCCATTACTCCTTCCAAGCCCGACCCATCTTCCATCATTATAGTTTTCGGGACTGGGCTGGAAAACGGTGAGATTATCCCTCTCTCCTTTTAGCCCCAAAACTTAAGAAATCCTAGTAGCCTTTTTTATGGAATCTGAACATTTGTCTAAACTCTAAAGGTAAGAACAGATCAGGAAAGGAGGATAGAATAAAGGAGGAAGTTGGATATTTGCAGCCGATAATAAACAACATTTAAAAAATGACTGAATACAACAAAATGAAGTAAATAATCAAAAGAAAAGGGATAATACAATTTTCATGACAGTTCAAGTAAAGGAAATCGTAGACTAAACCAAACGCTAGTTAAGTTAAGTATACCTTAGTTTAACCAGACCACTGAGCTGATTAACAGCTCTCCTAGAGAGGACTGGCCCAAAGGATTAGATTTATTTTACGTGGCTAAGAACCAATTTGTTACCTAGCAACGGAGACCTACAGGTTATTGTGGAATCCGAACCACATTATAGCGAGAAATGAATTTCTATCACCAGAAGTAAATTCCTCTAATTCTTCATTGGCCGGTCGGAGAATCGAACGCGGGCCCAGCAGAGTGCTAGCAGAGAACGATACCCATCCGTCCAATGAGGAACTACCAAACGCTATAGTGGCACAAAGGCTTCGCAGCCTTTAGGCTCGAAAACATTAGCTATTTGGTTACCTCTAATAATAAATACTGCGTGATGATAGCCGAAAGACCCCACGGCTAAACATAACTGAAAGTGAGATATGTTGAATTAAGCAAACAGCCCAAAAACATTAAAAACTGAGAACGAAAACCAGTTTAGAGAAAGAATTATTAACCTGATACACATGACATGGAATCCGAGTTATTCAGTATCAGTTGCGTTTAGGTTGTGTTTGGATATAAACAAAAAGCTTTGTTTTCATATTTCTTTGTGTAGACATATGGATGGGTTAGTCCTAATATTTCACGCAGAATGCGTATGTGTGAATTACTTTTAGATGACATTTATTCCTATATATATATATATATATATATATATATATATATATATATATATATATATATATATATATATATATATATATATATATATATATACAGTATATATATATATGTGTGTGTGTGTGTGTGTGTATATATATATGTATATATATATATGTATGTATGTATGTATGTATGTATACGCATACACACACACGCACACTTTAGAGAAGAAGGTTTTTGGCTTAGTGAGCGTGAGCTTTGCATCGTAGCAGAAAAATCGGCCATGATTTTTTTCTAGCATTTTTCGTCATTTATGTGGAATAAGTACGTAAAGTGCATCGTGGAATACGGAAGCCCTTACCTTGCATAAATCTGTTACGAAGTTAATGTTCTGTTAGAAGAAGTTAAGATGAATATTCAGTATTAATTTCAGTCGCTGTTTTATGTGACGAGGCCGAGAATCACATGAACAGGAGCGCGGTAATTATACATCCGAAAACGAGCGGAACGCTGCGTCATCAAGAGATAAATTTCCATTTAGTCACAGGGGATGGGAGGTCGTTTGTAAAGATTAAGACCAAAGGTCGTCGTTCAGTAACGCAGATCTTGTGAGACCCAATAGTCTTCTCCTCAGTCCGAGAATTACTGCCGCTAACAGTTACGAATGGTTTGCAGTTTGTTCGATTGGACTACATGAATTCCGAGGGCTTATAGCCATTGCTAGGAAGCGTTCCATCTTTCGTAGTGTTAGTCCATTAAATGACGCTGTTAATTCTGTTTTATAATTGCTTCTTCATAATGTGCTGCCTCTCTTCGTAGCACTAGGTACTAACAGGATTTTTCCAACTTTTGGAGAATATATTAATGGATATTTATTTAAGAATATTTTCACAAATGTGGAGGGAATAGTCGTTAGTGCTTCAAGATACTTATATGTTTAGATATATATAAATATATTTCGGTGAAAAGGAATCAACAGTGTAAATTTGTCTTTCGAGCTCGTTTACCCTAGTTTCCATTTACCAAAAATATACATGCAAAATATTAGCTGTAAATTAGGTAAATCAACAATCCAATTAGGTTTTCCAAATTTCCATTGATTTTTCACCAAATTTAAATTTAATAAAAATGGTTTCTCGAAATGTATAAAGAAAAGGAATCCTTTTCCCTTAAAACGATATTGAGCTAATAGTCTCCTTTTCTTATGATTTTTCCCTTAATCCTAACTAGAATATCATGTGTAGGAGATTTAAGTTAAATGAAAACTTTTCATTCGGAATTTTTGCGTCTGGAATATTATAACTCGTTTTCAAGAAATGGTGGTAAGATATTTTTTTAAGAACAATTAAGGTTGTGTGATGAACCTCAGTGTAATTCCACAAAATATCGATTATTTTGATATGGTTTCATTTTTGCCTTTTTTGACAATTTATGTTGAGTCGCCATTTTAAGACTAAATCAGTCAGTCAAGCTTACTTGAACGAAAGTGGCTAGACCACTATATAGTAGTTAGTCAAGTTATCAGCCTTATCCCTAGCAGTGTATACAGACTGTTTAATTAATCGATCATTCTTATTCAAGGAAAGGTAGAAAGACTTTCTAATAGTTAATCAGTCATTTAGATCGATATAAAAACAGGATGAATATGACGAATTTCAAGTTAGTTTAGCATCTTTGGATGTAGAAATCGATAAATTAAATTAGAAATATTTCTTAGTCTTTAAGGAACACTCTTGTATTTTTATTCGCACAATGTTATGACGTTAGCGTCAGTCTGTCATTGTGTCTGTCTGTCCCTCTTTCTCCGTCATCATGGTCCCCCCTCCCCACCCCCACCACCAACCCCAACTCCCTCTCCCACTCCATCTTCCAACTCCCCACCACCTCCACCACCACTGTTGCTAATAAAAAAGATGCTGGCGGAATAATGCCCCTGTTTACGGTGCCCTATGTTTCATCACCAGCATATGGTATTCTCCCATATTGTGGTTTTCACAGAGGCATCGTTTTGGGTAACCTTATTGAAAATGATTTTCCCCATACAAGCATAGTTGTGGTCATTGCCGTGTTAACTGTAGATTCCTCATTTTTTCAAAAAGGCCTCTAACCCTTTTTGCGTTTAAAGAGTAGTTTTGTTGGCTATCTGCATAAAAGAGATTTTGCAATCACCCGAAGCTTTCAGTGGGAAAATGCCCGCTGGAAAAAAAGATGATTAAAAATTAATTTTTCCTCTTCGGTAAAAAAAAGTAATTTGCTCATATCCCAATCAGTAGCTGATCATCGACACGCCTCTTGTTTAGGGGTTTTTTTTTTTTTTTTAGTTAATTTTATGATTTTAGTTTTCTGTAAGAGAAAAATATTGTACCGGCTTTGTCTGTCCGTCCGCCCTCAGATCTTGAAAACTACTGAGGCTAGAGTGGCTGCAAATTGGTATGTTGATCATCCACCCTCCAGTCATCAAACACCAAATTACAGCCCTCTACCCTCAGTAGTTTTGATTTTATTTAAGGTTAAAGTTAGCCATAATCGTACTTCTGGCAGCGCTATAGGCACCAACAACACAGGCCACCACCACGGACCGTGGCTGAGTCTCATGGGCCGCGGCTGAGAGTTTTATGGGCCGTGGCTGAGGCCACCACCGGACAGAAAACTCGATTGCGCGGAAGAAACTTCGGCGCATTTTTTACTTGTTTGTTTCTTAAAGATCGCAATCGAAAACAAAAAAATAAAAGTAATTTTTGTAATAATTACGAGTCCTGTTTATCTAGACCTCCTCAAAATTGCCTGCATGTTAAATGAGCGTTACAGGTGAATTTAATTAACTTACGTGATGTTTAAATGGATTCTCGATATTAACAGCCCTTTGCAAAATGAGTTTGATTTTTTTTTTTTTTTTTTTGTGCCTGGATATAAGTAAATTTACGGTTATGGGTTACCGAAAGCAGTGAGGTATATCGCTAATATTCTTACTGCAGGTGATTTGTTTTGTCGTTTGCAGCTGTTGGGAAAATCTTGATCCTCTCTCTCTCTCTCTCTCTCTCTCTCTCTCTCTCTCTCTCTCTCTCTCTCTCTCTCTCTCTCTCTCTCAAGTTAACACTGGTATACATTTGTATCTGCCTGCCTTGTTTGTGCTAAATGCTAAAATTATTTTAATTCTGGAAACCGTAGTATTTGAATAATATTTAACTGTAAGTGCGCACATGCATATGCAACATATTTGTACAACTTTGAACAACTTGACTAATATAAGACTCTTGTCGAAAATGGTTTTGCTCTCCTTTTCTATATTTTTTTCAAATTTCCTCAACTGTATAGGACATTACGGAATCATAATATTGTTTTTCTCGTCTTTATATACATAATATCGACTTTTTTTTTCTTTCATTTGATTTTGCAAAAATCGATTTTGTAGATTTTTGAAATTTGGTCAATTGAACGTTTTAAACATATATTTCTAATGATTCGTATAACTGTTCCTCTCCGCTGTAATAGAATTGAAGGCTGTGGAAGGGATCACATGTACGTTTAAAAGCACGCCGCAAAATTTTGTTTTATTTTATAATTTTTCATTTCAAAATAATAAGAATTAAACAACTTGAAGAAGTAAAGCAGAGTGAGAACAGAGGACTGATAAAAATGAATATGACTCCAGTCATGATCCTAGCGATCTTCCAAGGAAGTCAAGGGATTTAATAGACATTTTGAATTAATTTCTTGAACTGACATCCTTGAATATCCTTTCGTATTGAGATTGGGAAGTAGGTTCCTATATAGACCTATTATTGTGATTCTCTCTCTCTCTCTCTCTCTCTCTCTCTCATACGCACAAATATATGTGATGCCAGTTCGGTTATTTTAAGAAAATAAGCAAGTCTCATTACTTGGAAAATTTGGCCCCAAAACAGAATGTTGATCTTGCATCAGTGTTGTCTTCCTTAAGAAAAAAAAAAAAAAAAGTTCTATATAGAGGAGTTCAAAAATAATGATGTTATATTAAGGGCTGCTGAGGAGCAAGAGCCCGTGCTAGTACAAGGCTAGCTTAATCTAAATAGATAGACAGAAAGTTCAGTAGTTGATAAGAACTCGAAAGTCAAGCAAATAATTCTCAGTCTTCTGCTTTCCCGCTGATATATTCCAAAAATTACTTGAAATGTAGTTCTTAGTTTATCGAGCATTTGAAATCATCTGTTTTTAGTTTGGCGAGATTTTACATATGCTTAGCTTGTTTATTCTCTTACATTAGATTTAAGAGGAAGATCAGAAAGTTATTTTTAAGTTTGAGTTTTAAAAAATTTTGGCGCTGAAATTTTATATTTTGAGAGAGAGAGAGAGAGAGAGAGAGAGAGAGAGCACATCAGAGAAGAATGGATAAAAAAAGTACTAAAAAATGCAAAATTAGTAACTTTGAGGA
>NC_089796.1:60948862-60971362 GCF_040412425.1 Macrobrachium rosenbergii
CTAATTAAACAACAACAACAACAACAATAATAATAATAATAATAATAATAATAATAATAATAATAATAATAATAATAATAATAATAATAATGGCAGCAACAGCAGTAGGTAGTAAACTAATGAAAATTAAAAAATCCATTAACTAAATAAAATAAACAAAAGGAAACTTGAAGAAAAACATCTGCGTGAAACTATCACTGCCCAAACAAAAATTAATGAAAAAAGAATTATCAATGAGAAATTATATAAAAAAAATCTAGACTAACATGTGCCTCGGATACTCGTCATACTTGTAAAAATTAGTCCCAACAGTGAATTTTCGCACTACACTATTTGCGTAGTTGATTTTTTCTTTATAACTTCTTATTGATAATGCTGTTTTCTTTCATTTTTGTTTGGGTAATGTGATAATTTCACGCAGAGGTTTTTCTTCAAGTTTGCTTTTGTCTGTTTTATTTAGTTAATAGAGTTATTGAGTTAGAATCGAAGAAGTTATGTTTTCGGGAAAATTATGTAAAGAAACCAGTATATGCCATGGAGCCATCTACCTACAGATTGATTTTGGATAATTCATGGTTGGAGGATGATCCGGAATCGAAGAAGCCATGCATTCCTTAATTTTTTTTATACGTAAAATAATACAAAAAGAAGCTCATGCCTGTCACTGATCCTGTCGGCGATAGATTGATTTTAGACGCAACCAGAAAAGTGCTGCTTTAATCTGATGAGGATGTAAGTCTACGCTAGGCCTATACCACTCCAATCACGGTGTAATGTTTCTGCAGGCAGGATATATGGTGGCTTCTTTTTCAAGAGCTTCGAAGAAATGGATATCGACCCGTATAGGCATACCTGATGCTCAGTGTTTTTGGTTAGGCTGGATTACATCGTGGAAGGCATTCGCGTAGGGGAAGATTTTTTTTGTAAGGGGAAAATTTTGTGTAAACAGACACTTCTTTAGAAGAAGATTGATGGCACTGTGATGCCTTAGTTGCTAACCTCAAAAAAAAAGGAGATCTTTGAATGGTTCGGGCTACAGTTTTCAGATTGTGTTTCTTCCTTGCTACCAGGGTACGGCAGACATTTGTTATAGATTATGTATGGAAACTGGCGTTGTTACATAAGAGATTTACAATTAATGTTTTTAAACATTTTTATTCGATAGGGATGACAGCTGTTTGCTCAAATCTCTCTCTCTCTCTCTCTCTCTCTCTCTCTCTCTCTCTCTCTCTCTCTCTAATTGAATTTCATTCTCTGATTTTAAAGAACCACAAGCCCAGTGAAACCTACACGTTTTTTTGTGATTATATATATATATATATATATATATATATATATATATATATATATATATATATATATATATATTTTTTTTTTTTTTTTTTTTTTTTTTTTTTTTGGGTGGTTGGGGATGAGCATTTTTTTAAACTAAGATTTCATGATTGATTTTGGATGTGGTAACACCTTATCAGCGGCCCATCGTTTGTTATGCATTTGGAGGTAGTATGAATTGCATTCCTGTCATAGAGAAAAACGAGAGGGTGGCTTTACGGTGGATACAGAAGCCTCATAAAGTTCGATTTGAGTCGCCGTTGTTGTGGGTGTTTGCGCCGTTGCCGTCTCGATTCGTCTCGGCATGGCGAGATCAGCTGTTTAAAGCTGAATGAGTTCCTAATAACTTCAGTAGATAAGTGTCAGGGGCAGCAGCTCCTCTCGCAGCCTGCAGGTCCCAGAGCTCCAGCGGCAGCCTGACTTTCTTTGTCACACGGGGAGAAAGAACTGCTTTAAGAACAAATTATTCCCCTTTTTATCTCCGGCCGGAGATAATATCACACTTAAATCAGGATTTGCATCGGCTTAGTTCGGAGCGGAGGCGGATAGGGTCAGGGCATCCTTGCATCTGGACATCCCTGGAAGCATTCGTTAGGATTACCGAGATGCGAAGGATTTCATTCAGACGTCCTATGCATAGGAAGTTTTGCTTTTCGCGAGATAACCGAAGCCAATGGGAAGGAAGGCATGCGTCACTATCTTTGCAGTTCTGAGTTAGATTTGCAGCTAAACTTATAAATAACTGCTGTGTGCGGTATCGGAGGGAATCTCAACTTTGGTTAATCTTGCAATATATATATATATATATATATATATATATATATATATATATATATATATATATATATATATATATATATACATATGTATCAATATATATATATATATATATATATATATATATATATATATATATATATATATATATATATATATATATATATATATATACACACACATATGTATCAATATATTATAAATATGTATGAATGTCTGTATATATTTTAAGCCCGTATCTTTAAGAACCCAATGTGACTCAGTGATCAGTGCAGTAAACAACTGCACACACAGGATTATATCAACCCACACTGTTCTACCTCTGCCAAACCTTTTATATGTTTTACCTTCTCTTCCATAGTCCTACCATAAACCTTCCCGGATACACTGAGCGAAATTATGCCCCCTTCACTGAACAGCCACTCGTTCACACTGCACTACAACATCTCAATCGTAATTCCCTCATTCCTCGTGTATTTCCATTTTTCAGACACCTAATTGCTATCCTTGCATCTTCAACTGCAAGTTCCATAACCATTCTCAAACAAAATCTCACTTCTTTGACCCCTGCGTCCCCAGCTCTGCATATCTGTCGTATTCCACATTCAATAATTCCTCAAACTGCTCCATCGAACTGAGACTGCATTGTATTTAGACTGCATCTCTCCCTTTGCATCTGTTATTCAAAGATCTATTTGCTTATTAACCTTTCTCCGTATTTATTTATTTTGAGTTCAGTTTATACTCCCTAAAGTCTATGCTCACCCTTTCACCCATTTTTTTTTTACTACATACCTTCTTTTTCTCTCTCACATGCTGAACACTTATCCATCCTTCTCTGCTAATGTACAAAGTCCTCCCTCCTGTCTTGCAATTTCACATCAAATAATCTTTATTATTTTTTTACTAAACTCCTCATATCCACATCCCATATCTCAGCGTTTCTTTTCCCTCTTTCCTGTTTTTTTACCTAACCGAAAATGACAGAAAAAGTAATTATATATACAGTGTATATATATATATATATATATATATATATATATATATATATATATATATATATATATATATATATATATATATATATATATAAACACATTACTGAGTAAAGCTTGGAGAATAATCATAAGGTCAGATGGCCAGGTAGAGTGAGAAAGGAACCCAGAAGTGAAATTACAAACGTTCCATATGTTAGCTGATATAATGATGAAGGGGAGGAGGAGATGGCTTGGACATGTCCTTCGCACCACCCTCGGGAGAATAATACATGATAATGTTAGCTGGATTCTTATGGGCACTGGAAGCGTTTTAAGACCCAGGCTGCTTGGCCAGAACTATTAGAAGGGAGGCTGGAGATGAGCGTAGATATTTGCAAGTGGAAACAGGAAGGGTGTGAGTGATGGATTTTCACTGAGGTACTTTGTGTCGCACTTGGTATACGTGTTAGAGGCGATGGTAATAATATATATATATATATATATATATATATATATATATATATATATATATATATATATATATATATATATATATATATATATTAATCTGATGCCGGTTGGAAGAGTAAATGGATTTTTTTAATTAACTGCCTTGAAGGCCAAAACAAAGCGCTCAGATAAATGTAATGAATAAACTGACTTACCTTGATATCACATCTAAGTAAACAGACAACTGGAGGTCGCCTTGGTAAATTATAATCAGTAAATGCTGTAAACTGAATTTATTTACAAATGAAGCAATCAGGAAATTAATATTTAAGGGTTGACTGAGTAGCAAGCAAGCAATAAAAGCTAGACATTGTGTAGCAAATTGCTGAATCTGAAAAGGCTACCGCCCTGAAATGGTTCAACGCTCAAATGAATTTAATGCAGACTGGTTAAAATATATTTGGTTGTTAACACAACTGGATTCCTAAGGGGGGAAAAACTATCTAGTGGCCCGGGACTGCATAATCAGAAGACTCTTGCACTTGGCAGGATGGCAGTTAACGTCTCAGCTATTTTGGTTCACAAGGGCAGGGCAGACCACTCGAAGAGCCAGATAACAGGATTCTGGAAGAGAATTCCAGGTTAGCATTCAAATCTGATAAATTTCTCTCACATGAAATTACTTATGCACGATGGAGGAATTGATCAATTACATTTAATTAGCACATGGTAGCACTGGTGGGAATGATCTAATTATGATCACTAAACTAATTTAATTTGAGTTTGGGACAAGTCATGAGGGGCAAATGGGCTTGCTAGGTCTGACTGAACAAAGGGGCTTTGTTTAGGAGAATGAAAAGTTAGAAATACTGAAAATGGAGAGAAATTCATGAGGAGAGAAAAATACTGGCATTAGGCTGAGTGCTTCCAGACGTACCTTATTCCTTCTGTGCATTGTGTTCACTGCAAAAGATGAATTTCAGCTGCAGGAGTCTCAGGCGATCTGTGCCAACTTAAAGAGAAGAAGGGCCGCACCAACTTGATGCTTTGGCGTTCTGTGACGGAGTGCGTGTGAGCTGCCAGGTTGCGGGGCGTCTCGTTTGATTTTGTTTGGGTTGGGCACAGGACATCGTTGATCTGAAAGCAGTCAACCGCCAGCCAGAGGTCGTAGGGGAATAGGTCTTTAGCTAAGTCTTTAGGTCAGCAGGTCGGCCCTAGGGGTTCCTAATAGACATCGTACGATGCTTGGCTAAGGTCGGCGCGTTTCCCCCAATCAGGTGGTCAGCATAGTTCAGCCCAGCCACCATTAAATTTGATTTTCTAGCTAACTGAAGTCTTTTGTTATATAATAATAAATATATATGATATATATATATATATATATATTATATATATATATATATATATATGTCATTATGCTAACCCCCAAAAGACTATAATTAAAGCCACATTCATAGTTTAACTTCTGAATCGTGGATGACCCCTAATATAGAAAATTTCCACATCACTGGTAGCTTTGCACACCTACACGGTAGGCTTATCAGCAGTACGTCTAATCCCCCTGTACATTGCTCTGTTCGCCTCTATCTTACACACACACATACACACACACAATTTCGTTTCCAGAATGTTGACTCCCTATTTTGCAAGACTTTTTTTTCATGCCATTTATCCATCCATTTCTGGGTCTTCCTTTCACCCCTAACACCTTATATTGGCTTTCTCCTCCAGCCACCATGAAATTTGATTTTTCACCTAGCTAACTGGATGGTTGGTATCGTTCTGAGCACTCTGGGACTTGCGTTCAGATTCTCCGGCCAATGAAGAATTAGATATTTCTGGTGATAGCAATATTCTCATATGATGTATTGATATAAGGTGTAGGTCCTGCTGCTATAACCAGTTATATCTAACCACGTAAAATAAATCTAATCCTTCAGTGTGTGGAGTGTTAATCAGCTGTGTGTGTGTGTGTCTGTGTAAACATTATGCCGTTTTCTCCTAATAGGGCACGATTCCCATTAAAACAAAAGACTAAAATTAAAGCCAATTCTAAGTATTCACTTCTGATTCTCATGATTTCAATATTAAATTTCCAAACCACTGGTCTTTATATACCTACACGGTAGGCTTATCAGCAGTACGTCTAATATATCTATACATTGCTCTGTTCGCCTCTATCTTAGAAATCATCACACACACAATCACGTTTCCAGAATGTTGACTCACGTTTTGGAAGACTTTTTTCATGTTTATCCATCCATTTCTGGGTCTTTATCCACTGCCTAACACTTCCGAATTATAAACAGAAGTTGGGTTCTTTCTGCATTACCAGTCATCTCCTGAAATTCTGACCCATTCTTTCACCTACGCTAACTGGACGGGTTGGTATCGTTCTCGGCTAGCACTCTGCTGGGCTTGCGTTCGATTCTCCGACCAGCCAATGAAGAATTAGAGAAATTTATTTCTGTGTGATAGCAATTCATTTCTCGTTATGATGTGGTTCGGATTCCACAGTAAGGTAGGTCCTGGCTAGTAACCAGTTGGTTCTTAACCACTAAAATAAATCTAATCCTTCGTGCCAGCCCTAGAGAGCTGTTAATCAGCTCAGCTAGTGGTCTGATCCTGAACTAAGTTATAGATGTATATATTATATATATATATACATATATATATATATATGTATATATATAACAGATGTATATATTACATAAATATATACATATATGTATATATCTATACATTTATATATACAGTATATATACATAGACACATATATACATATATATATATATATATATATATATATATATATATATATATATATATATATATATATATATATATATATATATATATATATATATATATACACAATACATATATCATAGATGGGTTTTTGTATGAGGAAATTTTGCTTCCAAACCGGAATAGTTGATATTGCACAGCTTGATGCAACCACATTTTACGACTTTACGGAACCCTTTTATTTTTTCCAGCGCAGGAAAATCTCTCGTACTTTAAGTGCTTCCCTCCTCTCCTGCGTTATTCAGTAGGAAGTAGATTGGAATTTTTTTCCTCCCATAACTTAAGAAACGACGCGGGGAATACGTGATGGGGACGCATTTTTAGTTCCTGTCTAATGCTTCTTTTAAATTGGAAGGTTGACGACACTCCGTTATCTTTATTTCGTTTTACTTCCTTCAGTTTGGAAACAATTCCAGATATTTTTCATTGTTAATTTAAACGTTACCTAATCGTTTCGAGAACAGGAAACACGTATATATTGTGATGGTAAAGAAAGAGGATTTTCAGCCGATAGTAAACAAGCGTTCGGCTTATGTTTTAAAACTTCTGAAAAATGGCGCAAAATGGTTTGTCCACCATTCGAAAAAAAAAAACAGCGGGAATCTTCTGCAGTTTAACGTTTGGAAAAATTGAAATGCTCTTAGAGTGACTTGTTCATTATGAAACAACCTATACAGCGCATTGTTTTAAAAACTGGAAGCCTTTTTCAAACATGGACTCGTTTAGCTTGATAAAAAGAATAACAAACGCTTGTGCAATATAGTGTTCAATAGAATTGATTTTAAAACGTGACTTCTTCAGGTTTTCAGAAATTATATAACAAACACGCGTAGAGCGAAATACTTTGAAAAAAAAAAAACGTAAAAATTACTTGAATATTATTCTTTCCTTAAATGTTCCTCACAAAGGTGTTAGCCATGCAAGTTGCAATTGCGTAGAGAGTAAAATGACAAACAAATATTGAGCCATAGCAGTCAAAGGGAGTAAAGTTACTGAGCAATAACAGGCCAAGGTTATTCATTAAAAAAAAACATTGAGCCGTGATTGACATACATAATTTATGGGGAAATAAGAACAAAAGTTACTGTGCCTTAGCTAATAAAGGTAAATCATCGGAGAAAAACATGAATTATTGCGAAAAACTGCATTCACCATAGGTGCTAAAGGTAATTCATCAGAGGAAAAATAAAAAATACAACTTAGCCTTAGCAGGCAAAGTTAATCTTACCAAGGCACAAGTAAAAAATGCGCCGAAGTTTCTTCTGCACAATCGAGTTTTCTGTACAGCTGCTACGGCGTATAATCAAGGCCACCGAAACTAGAACTATCTTTCAGTGGTCTCGGTATAATTTTTATGAGCCGCGGCCCATGAAACTTTAACCAAGGCCCGGTGGTGGCCTATCCTGTATCGTTGCCAGAGGCATGATTATGGCAGAATTTAACCTTAAATAAAATAAATACTACTCAGGGTAGAGGGCTGCAATTTGGTATGTTTGATGATTGGAGGGTGGATGATCAACATACCAGTTTGCAGCCCTCTAGCCTCAGTAGTTTTTAAGAGCTGAGGGCGGACAGAATAAAGTGCGGACGGACAGACAAAGCCGGCACAATAGTTTTCTTTTACAGAAAACTAAAAAAAAGACGTACTGGGCCATAACAGACAAAGGTAATTCAACTGAGGAAAAGAACTGCTGAGCAGTAGCATACAAAGGTATCACGAATCGCACCCTGTTACCTAAATGGGCCGAGGATGAATGGGTCCTATACCACTTAATTTTGGTTCAAGGTGGTCCACGTTTTACACTATTCGCTTTGGATGCTAGATGGAACACCCTTGGAGGATTACATTTTTTTTCTATTTATTTATGAATTTGTTAACTTATTTTTTCTTTTCTAATAGCTCATCTCTTCTTTCTTTATTTCCTATTTCCTTCTGCTGCTTCTTTCAAATGAACACCATGTTCTTTGGAAGCCTGAATTTTATGTTAATGGCCCCTGTGGGCTTGTTCCATATGAATGGGCTTTATCTTCTGAATAACAATAATAATAATAATAATAATAATAATAATAATAATAATAATAATAATGTTATATGAAAGGTATTTTGGCCACAGTGCTCTACAATTTATCCAGAAACTTAATTATAAATGATTCAATTTTGAGATATTTTGTAGGTATGACCAGTTTTGACGTAAACGATATATTACACACTTAGCAACAAACAAACAAACAAAAACTTTCTTCTGGTCCGTATATAGAGATTTGAAAAGGATTTCTTCATTCTGTCTAGTATGAATCTCATAATGTGCATCAGTACATTACTACGACTGTATACTTAAAGTTCTAAATAGATGTGTTTCAGTCAAAATCATACGGAAGTTTACCGCACAAAAGGAGAAATATGACAAAAATACTGCGGTGAAGACTACGAAAATAATATCATCAGTTATCACGTGTGCCATCAGCGGCATGAATATTAATGATAATACATTAGAATAGCAAAAATTAATTATGTTAATTTTAATCGTTTTGGAACTCGTAATAAAAGTTGAAGAAGCGTGAATAAGAACAGTAACGCATTACTTTTATCTAGTAATAAAAAAATTAACAATGCTAAATAAAATCGTAAAGGCAATTGTGATTCATATGTCCAGCAGAGCGAAATGTTGAGATCAATCATTATTTTCATCTGACGTTTCTTTGTAGTTATTAACATATTTAATTATAACTGTCAAGTTCCTACATTGAAAGGACGGATCCACTGGCACGTCGACAAGACTAACATCAGTTAGTGCTTGAATATTTCGGCAGGAATTGGGATGAGATGTGTTTTTCACCTTTCTTTTGTTTGTTGCTTGGACGAGCACACATTGTAGGTGGGTTAAATGAATATTGCTTGGTGTCGAACCCAGGACATATAGCCTTCTTCCGCTTAGATATCTACTGTCTGAAATATATATATATATATATATATATATATATATATATATATATATATATATATATATATATATTTATATAGATAATTTTTATCACATCACCGTGATTCATATACAAGCAACTTATTATCAACTAAAAAATTCCCCTTCGGTAACATATATGTCATGCTTGAATATGAATCACGGTGTTGTGATAAAAATTCATTCATAATATGGCTGCGTGCCACAAACGCACTACAAGGTTAGCATAGCAGAGGTGGGTTGATATCGGTTCTAAATACAAATACTTGAGTTCGACGGGGATTTGTAGGTGGGAGTCGGTATCTACTTATACCTCACTTGTTGGCCGTGTGGTTAAAGTCGCGTCACTGTAGTCCTGAGTCCTTGTCTTCCGTGGTTCAAGCCCACGAGACGACGAACTTATTATCAACTAAAAAATTCCCCTTCGGGTAACATATATGAAAATATATTATTTCCGAGGTAGAGCGAATTGGATATTAAAGGACGTTTGTAGCTTAATGCATATATATATCTCTCTCTCTACATAAGCAAAATGGTAGACACGTTTGGAAGACGAAATTGAGATCATGTGGAATGATCCACGGATATTTTGTACTAACAAACCGACGTGCATGCCACCAAAATGTATCTGACAATGAGGTGGCTTCCATGTTCGTCTTTTATGCCTCCCGCATCCTTAATAGGTATTAAGAATTTCTCATTAGACATATCCTTTGAACTAGTTATTTACCATTAAAAATTCAGCCCGAATAATGACGAAATGGTTCTCCTTCCAAGCGATGTTGAAATAGGTGGGAAAACAGGACATATTTTCTGTCCTGTCAAGATAATTCAGGTACGCTGTAGATACTTTGCCCGTTAATTGCTTTGAGTTCCATTTGGATTATCATAGCCGTTCTTAATGAGACAGTGAAGCAGATTTTCAGGTTTCTGAAAACCTGTATTGCTTCTAAAAGTGTACCCTAGCGAGTGCTACCGTTCCCGCCCCCCTCCGTCAATTTGGGTACTTATCGCTTTATGCTTTACTGCATCGCTTTATGCTTTACTGCGCCCAGTTGTGAAACGCCTCATTGTGGTGAAAGGAGAGACACCTGACCTGCTAATAGAAAAAAAAAGTCTGGTAAGGATTTATAGGTTAGTTCTAACATTTAACCACTCAGTACTATAAGCTTTAGTTTTTTATATATTATGCTTTTTTGTTATCAACTCGGCGTTAAGATTACTTGTGCAATGAGTATTTAATACCTCCTTTTTTAAAGCTTTTCTGGTAAACTTTGTTTTAATACCTTCATTTTTTAAGCTTTTTTGGTATACCTTTTTTTAAATGTGCATTACACGAAATACCTGTACTTAGCCATTACTAATTGAACTGTGATAGATAACGTTTAAATTGCAGCTTAACATAATATGTAGTTGGAGAATTAACTTTCTTTTCTTATTCGTGATGCTCGCTTCCTTGGAACTAAATAATTTCCTGAATTGGTTTAACATAAGTAAGTGTTCAGAAGATTAAAATATAGGAATTTAGGCGCAAACGTATGGTAATAATAACATTAATGATAAAGATAAGACTTTTTTTCAGCCTAGGACCATAAGGTAATAACATGGAAAAGTATACCCTAGTTTAGCCAGACCACTGAGCTGATTAACAGCTCTCCTAGGGCTGGCCCGAAGGATTAGATTTATTTTACGTGCTAAGAACCAATTGGTTACCCAGCAGAGTGCTAGACGAGAACGGTACCCACCCATCCAATGAGGAACATGGAAAACAAGATATATAAGTATGGGAGCAGTAATAATACCTAAGTATGCACTTCTGCTGTTACTTTTAATGATGGTAATAATTGCACCACTCTGTCAGTAGTCACAAATAATAACAAAAATAATGACAATGAAAGCTCTAAAGCCAAAAAAAAAAAAGTGCGAAGTGATATTCGCACAACAAATGGCTTTTAAATTTAAGACGACAACTGTAGGTATTATATACCAGAGCGAAGAAAGCGCTCATGCGCCCAAACGCAAGAAACAAAATCATTTTAAAACCAAACAAGGGAGTCTAATTTAGGAAGGGATTCATGATATAAATTTATGTCCCCTTGGAGTAAGATTCCTGAAGTTTATAGACAGCGAGAGAAGACTACCTTAATGAAAATAAGAATTAAATAAATTTAGAAATAACTTTAAGACTGAGTAGAGAGAGAGAGAGAGAGAGAGAGAGAGAGAGAGGGAGAGAGAGAGAGAGAGAGAGAGGAGAAGGGGGATAATAAGAAAGAAGGCGAGGCGAAAAAGAAGGAATTACGGAATGTTGACGCCACCAAGATTAACGGTGTCAAATCACACACATGTCGCATAGGAAGAGAGAGAAAAATGAAGACAGATTTCCTCCCGCTCGAGAAGTGGAGAGAGAGAGAGAGAGAGAGAGAGAGAGAGAGAGAGAGAGAGAGAGAGTACAAAGGTGCAAAATAATGGGAGAGTGAAAATGTAACCTCCAAGTGCTTGGAGATCAAGTGACAGGAAAGTTCAGCCACTCTTCATAGGTTTTCAGGTACTCTGTCTAGACTTTTCAAATGAATAGCATTGGAAGCCTTGTCAAAATATCGAATTTGTCCCCCCCCAAAAAAAAAAAAATAAATTTGTGAAAGAGCATTTCACTTTGCCATTAGTTTTAGCGAATCTGTTTATTTAACCCAAGAACATACTTGAACTGAGTAATATATGAGAACATCGGTTTGTTTTTTATTATCAATAACGATAGTTTCGTATCCGTCTGTGCACCGAACCCCGTCAGTAAATATTCTTTGTTAGGAATGGCATCATGATGAGATCAATACCATCATGCGAAGTTGTTAGGGAGGGTAGAAAAGGGGTGGTCGGCCCCCTGAGGTTGGAAGGGTGGGAGGGGTGATGGCGTTGGTGGGTGGTAGAGGAGGCAAGTTCGGAGAATGCTTGTGATACGAGGAGTAGGAGGAGGAAGAGGAGGAGAATGGGAAGGAGGATATGAGGTTGGAACAGGAGGAAGGAAAAAGGAACGAGACAGGGTCGGCGGTGAGGAGGAGGAGGAAGAGTAGGAGGAAAGGAGAAACTTGGCAGGATGTTAGAATTGAAGAGGGGGGAGGAGGAGGAGCTTTTGGTTGGATGTGGAGGGGGTCTATTTCACTGAAGTAATTGGATCGATAATCACATCCAATATTCTCTTTCTGAATATTAAATGGTGATGGTGGTGATTATCAGGAAGGACGCGATCGATGTAATATTAGTCAAAGGGTTTTGGTCATTGTAAGAGGCTTTTGGTTCGTCATATTTGCTGTTGTTTCAGTGGTTGTTGTTGTTATTATTATTATTATTATTATTATTATTATTATTATTATTATTATTATTATTGTTATTATTATTTCACTGGCTTGTAGAAAGTGTCAAATTTTCTGGAAGTACTTGTAATTTTGGCATAAAAAGGCAATATTGATTCGGTTTCTCATACGCTCTGAGTCTATAGGATTATATTTTATTTTTCATCAGTTTGTGTAATTATATTAGTTATTTTTTAACTTGTCAGGTAAATGATGATTGAAGTAAACTGTGAATTCTGAGATTAAAAAGTTTCATTCGCAAATTAATTTTTCCATGAAACGTGAAGTTCCATAGTACAGTTATTCGTTCTTGAGAACAGTTGTAGTAAGACAGTTGAATTTTTTTTTTGTAACTGTTTCTGGTGTGAAGAACATCTGAGCTAATCCCACTCCAAAATTACATCCAGTAAAACCGACTCTTGCCTGAATTTTCATGATTGAATTTACTTGTAATGACTGAAGTTTCCTTTTCATGCATTTAGACGTCTTGTAAAAATATCTCATTCTCAAGACTTCTTTCATACAGACTGCTTGAACATTTTGCAGTTTTTAAGGTTTTTGTGTGAAACACTTTTATAAGTCAAAAGAATGCGGTTTAATTTTTTTCCACTAGACAGCAGTTTCATTCACTTAATTATATTACAGTGGCTAAATGTAACATTTACAAAGATTGATGAAATGGTTAGTAATAAATTAATCGAAATAAATGCCAGTCAAGGGTCATGTTGACTCGGTTTAGGATTTAGATAGCTATCCCAGCAACCTACCTGCATGTAGGATTACAATAAAATTGAGCACAGTAAAACTGTGACTACAACGTGTTCTCATGTGCAAGTCCCCAATGTAGACAGGAAATAAGATTTGGATACAGAATCCGTCAGTGAAATATTGGTACCTGCATTTTCAATTCATATGGTTGCAGATTTTGTTAGAACTTCTCTTTGTTAAGAATAAATCGTATCACTGAAAAATATAACTCTTGCCTAGCTTTCTGGGTAAATTTCTTTGTTAGAATATTTTTAATATAATATATATGATGTATAACTCTTGCCTAGCTTTCTGGGTAAATTTCTTTGTTAGAATATTATTAATATAATATATATGATATAATATATCTGTCTTATTTGTAGAATTATCGCTCATGTATTCTCTTGACATTGGTAAATAAGGAATCCAATCTGGATTTTGTATACAGTTGTCTTTCACCTAATGTGAATTATTAAGAAGGTTTTGTATCTAGGCCATGTTGATAGAGAGAGAGAAAGAGAGAGAAACAGACAGACGGAAAGAGAGACAGTTTTATTGCATCTGAAAGACTGGGAAAAAGTGGATAATCAGATATTCTCTCTCTGCATAGAGAATGAGTGCCACGTCGGCGGCCCTTCCGGGCACCTATCTACTATCCTGCCCATTCCTCCCTCTCACGAGGCACTTCTCATCCCCTTTCCCCTGCCAGTCCCCGCCGTAAGACAGCTCGAACGCCTTTGCCCTTAATTTATCGAGCGTGAATTGGCGTGCCCTGTCTATATCCGGAGTGAAAAATTAGTCGCCTGCCGTATCAATTTCGCCGAAAGCGTCCGTGATACCGGCCGTTAACGTCCGTCGAAGGCAACTAAAATGAGATATGGGGCGGTGGTTATAGTACAAACACCGCTTTCATAAATTATCGGCTAAAATCAATACAAGGTGCCCAGCGCTCCTTTTCATCCGAATGGCAGTTCTCATTAGGGATATCCTTTCCTAATGAGTCCTTTGCAAAAATTATCCTTTAGAATGTTACAATTATCGGCTGAACCTAACCTAGGATACCCGGTCTTCCTAATCAGGAGAACTGTCATCCTGCTTAGAATTATGTAATCGGATACAGCTAGCTTAGAAATTTACTCTCATGAGTATTAGAATTGGTGGGGCAATCATTACAAGCGAACCAGCCCCTTCTCTTGCAGAGTAACTGTTCTTGTTGGGATTATTTATTTCATTCGTTATTCCAAGCATGGTTTTGCTTCCTCATACCGTATAATTGCAAATTTACAGGTTATGTGTCATTAAGTCCGATGTTAAGAAGGATCCACAATAATATACTTAATAATTAGCAAAACGAAATATATTTATTAAAATATATACAAAATTTATAACTTTCGTCCGTCCTTCTGTGGACTTTGCCACTAAACTAAAAATGCGAAGAAAGAGAAGAAAATACAAACCAAATGAAACTGATAAACATGACTAACACAAGCGAACTAGTTATTGACCATCGAAATAACTAAAGGAGGTTCTTCCAAAAATCCACAATGAGGGCTTCCCTTTAAGGCCAATCGTAGCAAACTGTAATACTCCACAAGCTGATTTGACTTGTAAGCCGAGGTTCTAAGTGACTTTGTGGGAAATATATCAAGTGCACATTTGAAACATAAACTTTATTTCGATGATAAAATTAGAAGTACAAATTTTGATGGAATTATGTGCAGTCTGGACATCGTCTCATTATTCACCAATATACCACTTGTTTTTGTATGGGCCAATTTGGTCAGAATGACGGAAGAAGGAAAATATACGCCACTCTTTCATATTAATAAATTGTGAGAGCTCATAAAGACATGCAGATTTAACCATTTTTGAGTTCTAAGGTAATTTCTACCAACAACAGGCACAGTTGTTATGGGATCCTCATTGTCTCCAGTTTTAGCTAATCACGGTAGGGCAGTTTTTTGGAATTCTCCTTTGGACAAACTTCCCAAGGACTTGAAATCTTTTATGTGGGTAAGATATGTTGATGATACCTCTAATGTTTATAAGGAAGATGCCGAATGTTTTGATAGAATTTTATCACTACTAAATACGTTTTATTCTGTCCATTATGTTTACAGTGGAAAGCGAAGTCAATAATTGCCTGCCCTTTCTAGATCTGGTTGTTCACCAGGATACTGTCAATAAGTCATTTAGGTTTTATTGTGCCAGGAAAAGTATTCACAGAGATACATACAAACATTTTTATGCATACCTTGACGAGTAAATAAAACAGTGTTTTAACCAATTTGTTTTTTAGAGTGTTTCGAGCTTGTGACCTTAGTTTCATTGACCAGGAAATCGGATTTTTAACTCTTAATTTTCAAAAAGTTATGTTACCCAAAATTTATCCGTGTAAAATTTCGTTCTAGAACAAATAGAATGTTGTGCAATCTAAGGGAACACCGATCAACTCCTAATTTTAAATCCCTTCCTCCTCCACATAATTATGATCTAAGATAAGTCAAATAATCTTAGAAAAGAAAGACATGGGTACAGTGTAGTTTTTCAGTACCATAATACTCCTAGAGAGAAAATGATCATGAACAGATTTAAAAAACCAAACAGTGATGGAGTCTCTGCTGTAGGATGAAAAAATTGTGAGAAATGTGACAGTGGAGAAAGTGGTCGGTTCCTGGACCAAGGGAAGCATTGCTGCGCCACTGTTAGACACACTTGGAAGCTGGATTATGCCATTGACTTCAAAAAATGGCAAAATTATTTATAAAAGTTTGGATAGGACCACTAGGAGGATTTTGGAAGGAGTTCCTATCACTGCAAATTACACCTTTGACGGGAACATTAGTATTTCGGATAATTTACTTTCAAGTGATGAAATTTGCAAAAGGGCCAGAATTAAGAATTTCAGAAGTGTGTATTGCCTTTCTCAAGCTGATAACGTGGATAAACACACTTCGCCTGTTCCAGAGTTTGTAGATGAAACTACTATTTTGGATAACAACCTTCAGGATATCATTTCAGAAGAAGACCAGTGTTTTATTATGCCTTGCAGATCACTTAGAATTCTGGAAAGAAATATGATGACTCAATCATTATTCGCTTGTTTTAACCTTGTTTGTCGGTTTCATTTTGTTTGTACTTTGTTCTCTTTCTTCAAAATTGTCGTATGACTCATTTTGGTTTAGCTACCAAGTCCACAGAAGGATGGACGAAAGCTGTAAGCTTTGTATATATTTTTACAATTACATTTCGTCTTGCTAATCACGTACATTACTGTGGATTCTTCTTTACATAACTGAGAACCACGATACATTTTTTAAAAATATATTCAACCCCATGTTTAATTCAGTAACTGAATGGTAAGGATTATTCAGTCGCTATCAGGATTTTATTAAAATTGCGAAGTCTGTGCAGCAGGAGAATAATTGGCATGGTTTTGTACCAGCAGCCCAAGTTTCAACTCGAATTAGGATTAGTATAGGAAATACTCAAGTTAAATTTGTTAACAATGCAAAAGACGCTCTGGTAATAAAAACAATTTTTTGGGGACACTAGACTCGAGGCAGAAGATTGCTCTTATAAACTATGTATTTGGTTTTCCAGAATTTTGCGTTGTCTAGATGACCTTCATTGTTTAACAGTAATTTTTGTACACATTAAAAATATATATAAACACAAATGTACATATAGGTGTTATATATATATATATATATATATATATATATATATATATATATATATATATATATATATATATATATATGTGTGTGTGTGTGTGTGTGTGTGTGTGTATATGTGTGTGTATGTATGTGTGTGTGTAATATATATGTGTATATGTATATGTGTGTATGTTTGTGCGTTCACATATATATATAGTATATATATATAATATATATATATATATATATATATATATATATATATATATATATATATATATATGAATTAGTTTAAATGTTTTATATATCTTTGTAAAGTATGTGTTGAGGGCTCATGCGCATTAAAGTTTATCAAGTATATAACAGTGACGATAACTGCAATACTTCCGGAGACATGAAAAGCAGATTTCTTAACGGCTCAGACTGGTCGTTCTTTGAATGTGTTGCAGACTTCCCCCTTTTTTAATAATCATTGAGCGTGATGTTCATGATGAAGAAAAAATAAAAAAAAATTGAAAAGGTATCTTTTTTTTTTTTTAATGAATCAGGTAACTAAAGAAAAGAGCTGTAACATTGAAATCCGTGACTTTCTTTTTTTCTTTTTTAAATTCAGCCGAAAACCTTTATGGACAAAGTCAACAGGCTATAAACCCAAGATGGCTCCAAAGTTGAAATCAGCCTGCAAAGACAGACAGTTTTAGGAAGAGGTAATAAATAATTAAATATGAGGGAATAGAAAATGAAACCAACATAACTGAATTCAGGAGACCTCCGGAGAAGCGGGAAATTTGTTCCTCGCTTAAACAGTTTGTAGATCAGAAGACGCCACAACTGCAATAGGCAAAGCGTTCCACATTTTAGTTGTAGGTAAGATAAAACTCACAGCAAACTGAGTAGTATTAAACCTGATGCTAGAAAACGACACACTACGCTTTGCAGCAGCAGCCTGCTTACCTATTGTTGAGAGCAGAAACAGTTAGTTCAGGTAAAGATGAGTGCAGAGTACATGTGCATTTGTGTGTGTGTGAGAGAGAGAGAGAGAGAGAGAGAGAGAGAGAGAGAGAGAGAGAGAGAGAGAGTCGTCGGCCGGCAGTCCTGTAAAGGCGTCGGTCATGTCATCCAACTTCTTTAACCTTTTCCAACCCAGCCAGACTTCCGTCACCCTTAAGCCCCCCCACATCACTCCCAGCCACAACAGCCAGAACCTGTCCTGACTGCTAATACTCAGTGTTGCCACAACTACCAAAACTTCTACTTAACCAGAGAACCCACAAAACTACCACTGCTGTCTAAATATGTACAACTGTTTAAACTCAAACTTATATAATAGCCACTGGGCTGAAACATTAAGCAGAGCTAAACGGGTTAAAAAAAAAAAGTGGCTTCTCTTTCACGCATTTATTGGTAGTGAGTTTAACTTGGACTTTTACAGCACACACACACATATGTGTGTGTGTATATATATATATATATATATATATATATATATATATATATATATATATATATGTGTGTGTGTGTGTGTGTGTGTGTGTGTGTGTGTGTGTGTGTGTGTGTGCTGTAAAAGTCCAAGGTTAAACCCTGCTACCAGTAAATGAGTGAAAGAGCTGTATATATATATATATATATATATATACACACACACATACATATACATACATACATACATACACATACACACATACTGTACATAGCCTGCATACACACTTATATATAACTCCGACTATACATAACGGGATGCAAGTGCGGAAGGGATGCTTCAGTGTGGTAACACGTGACCCCGTTTCTCACAAAGTGCCGGAAACCAGGAAGCTATATAATATACGATTAAAATGCAGTGACGCATGCTTCTTCTATTTAGCTTCCAGAAGTTCCATGGAATTTTTCTTTCGAAAAAACAATCAGCGGAAGAACAGAGGAAATGATAAAGAGACAAGTTTCGTTTGGGTGATTAGTTGTGAAACCAACCTCGCTTTCGGATGTCCGTGAAGTTAATCACCAGTTGGTGGACTGATGATGCTGTGGATACTGTCTCTGTGCTTTTCTTGGAGCTGTGTTCGTCAGGGATGTTTGTTCAGAAAGTAAATATCTTCTGCTACGAACTAGCACCCGAACATATTTAGTACATTTCACTTTTATTCTGCCTTCATGTATTCCAAACCGATGCTTTGATGGAAATGTGTAATACCAAACAGCTAGGTGAATTAATATGAGAGGGTGGTAGTTATCAAAGCAGTAAAATATCTTGTACTTCACATGAAAATCGGTTAGATTATCTATCGAAGTCATTAAATAATGTTGCCTCTTTCGAAGCATCATTTCTAAATCCTTTTGACAGTCTGAGAATTGTAAAACTATATCCCTTTACCGGATTCATTCAACAGAATTTACGGCGAGGTGAAATAAGAAGTGTTATTTGTAAACAGAAGCATTTCCATACGTACATCGGCTGGTGAATCCGAACGTGCTGGAATGCCATTACTTTTAATGAACAGCTGCTGGAAGTGTTCATTCTTTCGGCAGCTCTCGTGGCTCTTCTTGTAAACACCATTTTTTGTTGTTGTTGAATAGCATGTGTATATATATATATATATATATATATATATATATATATATATATATACACACATACATATATATATACTACACAGTGTATATATGTGTACATACATACATACACGCGCGCAGACACAAACACACACATACACACTCACGCACACACATGTACAGTATATATATATATATATATATATATATATATATATATATATATATATATATAGATCTCAGTAATAAAGGATTGTTTTATGTCAGCGTTTATAGATCATGATCGCACTTTATTGCAGACTGCAGTTTTTCCAAGATATGTTCATAAAATCGTTTTCATTGCGAGATTTATGTTTTGCGCTCGTTAGACGGCAGTTAACGCTGATGATACTGCTCTGGCAAACTGCTCGGAATGCAGTATTTCTTATTTACATCGGGGAAATGAGTGTATTCTGGCGTTGCAACATTCAGCGTCACTGGTGTCGATGTCTGGCTCGTAAAAAAAAAAAAAGTGAAGGCTTCGCATTTTTACTTCAGTTGCCTAGTTTGAAAAAATTGAGACATTTTCTGTGAAGTGCAAAATGTATGGATGCATTTTAAGAGTAGTGAAATATTGCAGATTCGGTTGCTTAAGGTTTGCTCACCTGATCGATATTGCTGTGGTTGAAAATGTTAAGTATTGGTTTGCTTAACTTCATGTTTTCCTTCTTTTTCGTATTTTATGAACACTTCTTTCTGACCGAAAAAAAAATTAATATTAGTTTTGCCTTGTTTTTCTTAGTGTGCCTCAAAAGGATTCATATTCCAGACACTACAAAAAACAGCGGAAAATCCTGCCTTGCAGGAGATTGCGTGGTTGTATGCGTGCGGGGTTTTTTTTGTTTTTTGTGAATGCTTCTTTGTGGAGTGGATCGTAGATACTCAGACCATCGAGAAGGAATATTGCGCATCCCGTCAGATAACACCTATACAGTGTATGGACGGTGCCTGTGAAACCTGAGTACTAAAGGAAAAAGTTGATTTGAAACACACAGATTATACCGCATAAATACCCTATAACCCTACAGGGAAAGACTTCATTAGTTAGTGCTACCCTCTTGCGTGCAGAGAGAGAGAGACAGCGACTATCAACGATGAAAGAGCGGATGGAAGGCGAGATCCCTACAGGTGGTTACGAGTTGGATTATCCCAGCTGATAAGCAGTCGGGCACGAGAAAGGCGACGTTATCTCGCGGTAGTCATGTATTCAGGGGAAACTGGAAGTCGTTACCAGTGGAAAATGTGTGAATTGATATTTTTTGTGCTTTTGCATTATTTTACAATACGGTTTTTACTCAATGATCTTTTTTTTAACAGAGAGGTAAATTAGGATGAACTTAGTCATCTCATGCAATTATGTATGCAAGCATGAGTTTTTGTACATATATGTATATATATATATATATATATATATATATATATATATATATATATATATATATATATATATACTGTTATATATGAGGATCCTGTTTAAATAAGGTCCTGTCATTTTTGTATGAATGCACTGTACCAGGGTGGAAAAAGTTATATTTAATATAATATATATATATATATATATATATATATATATATATATATATATTATATATATATATACATACATATAATTTTATGTATATGTATATATAAACTAGCAGGTAATTAACCTGGCCAAATCTGAATACCTATTGTTAGTATATACATAAAATATACATCATGAGACATATGCATATCTCATGATGTATATTATATATATATAACAGTACTAGCAATAGATATTTAGATTTTGCCAGGTTAATTACCTGCTAGCTTTTACACACTTCAAGTCCTACTTTTCCTCCCATTCCACATTTGGCTGGGTGAACACTTACATAAATTCATTCTTTCAGCATGCATGGTTCTTGTTTAGAAATGTGTAGCAGGACGTTGAGTACCTGAAACGTCTTGTGCCATTGCTATCGCCACCTTTGAAACTTAAAAATCCACCCGTCGGACAACAAGATTCGCTTTTCTGTCCAATAGCCATTTCAAGAAAGATTGTAATTAGCATTAATGCCGACTTCATTCGGCGAAGTGGACCGAAGGAGAAAGCCAGGCGAAGCCAATAGCACAGCGAATGAGCTTCAGTTATTACCTTACCCTACCTCCACCCCCACCCCCCTTAATATTGGGAGGGAGCGAGCAACCTAATGCTAAAATTCAGGCTGGCAAATGGCTTGGTAAACCTTGAGGATGGAGCCCCTCTGAAGGAGAGAATGCAGCGTTTATTCTGAATGGTTAGATATTACTTGCCTTTTCAATGTAAAGGCTCTCAACATGTGAATTAGATATATGTAATGTTATTATTATTATTATTATTATTATTATTATTATTATTATTATTATTATTAGGATACATGAAGTAAGGAAATGAGGTTTAAATATGCATTTCAGAGATTTAAGTAAGGTAGATGATAGTAATGTTGTATATATATATTGATTGTAAACTTTAAGGAAATTACCAAGCGTTACAGTCTGAAAAGGAAAACACCTTTAAAATCCAAAAGCTTTTATTAGAGAATTTTCTCAACACCTGATTAAAGCGAAAGAAATCATTAGGACTTAGAGGCTAAGTAAAGGACTTGATGATTTTTTCGTGATTGGAAATTTTAGAAAATGACGGATTTCAACAACTTTTTTTCCCTCCTGGAGTAAATTGCCTTTTAAGGACCTGATTGAAATTCATCTGAGCCCTGATTGCGGTCCGTTCGTAAAATTAGTCCTGCGGTTTTTTTTCTTTTTTTCCCTCTTTTTTTCTTTTTTAAAGAAAGAGGCCACAGTTCGCATTTTTGGCCAGATGCGAGGGAGTTAATTAGTGTACGTTTTAAATGAAAAA
>NC_089796.1:60976362-60978862 GCF_040412425.1 Macrobrachium rosenbergii
GATACATATGTAATTGTAAAAACCACAACGGAGTCGCGTTGGCGACCTCGTGGTCAGGTCGGCAACGTGACCCCGTTGTGATTATGGGACCCGGGTTCGTTTTCCGCTACCGGACATCATAATGTCTTCATATTCTTGCACTTGTGTGTGACTGTTGCAAGAAGTATTGGAAATACTAGAAGTGTTGCCAGTAAATTATAGATACCTCATGTGCATTAATACATGAATAAAATAAAAGAAAGACTGATGCCAGAGAGGCATATATATATATATATATATATATATATATATATATATATATATATATATATATATATATATATATATATATATATGTGTATATATATATATATATATATATATATATATATATATATATATGTATATTTGTGTGTGTGTTTGTGTGCATATATATATATGTGTGCGTGTGTGTGTATAATGTTAAAAGTGGGCCAGTCAATATACTCTTATGTATTTACTGATTGATATAAAATTTCCAGCGTTGCGCGTCTGGATACACAATACTTGTATGACGATTTAAATATTAATAAATGTAAATATTAATGCTGTTATTATCGATTGATGTTGTTCGTCTCCATTCTCATTGCCATCACGTTCTTATTCATCATCACCATCATAATGTCATTGGTGTCCTTCGTTACCATTGTAATGGTATATTATTTTTTTTTATCCTAATTAGAAGGTCCAGTACAGACTCTCCAGTCAGGTCATGTAAAAGGCTGGCCGAACGCGTTGCATCTCATAAAGCAGAAGGGAGAGAGAGAGATAGAGAGAGAGAGAGAGAGAGAGAGAGAGAGAGAGAGAGAGAAAGGGGCGGGTAACAGATAAGAGAAATGCCTCATCGCAGTAGGGACAACAAAGCAATGGTTTATTGCTACGTGTTGAAAGCTTTTGGTGCTGGGTGGGCACCGCCGGCGGTCTCTGTATGGGAACGAGTTACGACCACGTTTAGGCACTTAAAAGCGATCCCCTTCGGGTGCCGTACTCGCGGAGGACCGGTGGTCGAATCCTACCGCTGCCCCTTGTTTGGTGTGGAATGGGAAGCGTCGTCGCGTTTTGCTGTTCTGATGATCCTCCGGTCTGGGCAGAGGGTAACTAACTGCCTTTGCTGTGGAACTGTGTTCTTTTCGGTGGCGATGTTGTTGCGCTAGTGATTTCAGTAACTAATATTCCTCTTGTTTCTGCTCAGTAGTGTTGATAGTATTCAGTGCCAATATCCATAGTAACAGTCGTCATTATAATTTTTGTTAGGAATAGCGGTAGTGATTTCATTAACTAATGTTCCTCTTGTTTCTGCTCAGTAGTGTTGATAGTATTCAGTGCCAATATCCATAGTAATAGTCGTCATTATCATTTTTGTTAGGAATAGCGGTAGTGATTTCATTAACTAATGTTCCTCTTGTTTTTGCTCAGTAGTGTTGAGAGTATTCAGTGCCAATATCCATAGTAATAGTCGTCATTATCATTTTTGTTAGGAATAGCGGTAGTGATTTCATTAACTAATATTCCTCTTGTTTCTGGTCAGTAGTATTGATAGTATCAGCGCCAGTTGAAAAAAATAATAGTTATCATTACATTTTTTATAAGTAATAGCGGTAGTAGTTAAGTAGCGTTTGTAATAAAATAAGTAACTGAACAGCTGAACTGCTTTTCATTGAAACTAATATCAGAATTCTATACTTGCATTGTGGAGAGTAGCCTTGTTCCATTTGGTGTGAGTAGACTCTTCAAGAGTGAATTATGATTTTGTATGAAAAATGTTAGCTTCGTGGGGACTGAACAAACAAAGTTTAAGGAGCTTATTCTTATTAATGACAACTTAGCAGTGCATTGTTGTTTCCAGGCTAGGACATATCTATTGATTTGTAAGTAAGGCGAATCTATTATTTCCCAGCTAGGGGAGATCTTTAACTTCTAGGCAAGGGACAATCTATTTATTCTAAGTTAAGGCAAATATTTCTCCTAAGATTGTGAAAATATTTTCGCTCCAGACTACAAATAGGGCAAATAGCTTATTTTTTTTACTAAAGCAAATTTGTTACTCTAAGAATAGAACAGATCAGTTATTTCTGGGCAAGGGCAGACCATGACTCAAAATGATTTCCTCACAAACATTCTACCGATTCCCCCTCCCACACCCTTCCCCACGTCTTTGCGATATAGAGCCATTGTTTCCCATAGTCAGTTTACTGCATATTAAATTGGGTCCTCGAAAAGTGCATGGGTACAAGTGATTATGTGCGTCTTTGGTGAATGTAGATGACAGTTCTCTCTCTCTCTCAGACACTCACTCACAAATTAATTTTTTATCATATATATATATAAATATAAATGTAAATATATATATACATATATATATGTGTGTGTGTATGTATGTATGTGTATTACGTAATATATAAAGTTTGTGTGTTTCTGGACTGCGTGCTTTAGCATATGGACATAATCCTTGCGAGTGCACTAGCCTCATTATTGCCATATT
>NC_089796.1:60986362-61003862 GCF_040412425.1 Macrobrachium rosenbergii
CTTTGAGGAGGATGATATAGTCAGAAAAGATCTAAGTGCAATGTATGACTAGCATTATGAAAAATAATGAATATGCATAAAGAGCTATTCGAACGATGTTGCTCTAGAGTAATGATAAATCATGGAAAAGAAACTTAAGAAGACTTAAGCTTTTATCCAACAATTTAAGATACTATTCAGCTCCTGAAGGCCAACCAGGGGATGAATATTCAGAACAAAAAAAATAAAAAGAGTATTAACCGAATCTTTTAGGAGATTCAGCAACCGCAGGTCTCCAGTCAGGAGATCGGATTAATGCAAATAGAGTGGTATCATCTGCATAAGCAACAAGCATATTTTTTATGCTAAATCATATATCTTCCATGTATAATATGAGTTGCAGCGGGCCAAGAACACCACTTTAAGGACCAAACTGGATCCCATTCTTGTAGTTGCCATAATGCCCATCAACAACTCTTTGCAGTCTGTTAGCTAAAGTTAAACAATAATGTTGATGACTAAGCTGAAGTATAATTGTGGCAACGGCCGTTATGTTAGTGGAAATGTCTTGATGTTAAAAAGGTATATATATATATATATATATATATATATATATATATATATATATATATATATATATATATATATATATATATATATATATTATATATATATACGAGACAGTATATATACATATACATGTATACATACATATACATATATATGAAAAACATTAGGAATGATAATGCTATATATTCCATTTTTTTTTAAGCTAAGCATTCTTTGAGATATTCTGGGCAAAGGTAAATGCAAAACAGTGCCTACGCATTCAGTGAGTCAGTGCTGACGAAGGCCCGTAGTCACTCTTGCTTCCCATGGAGACAAAGGGCATCGTTCCCTGGGTGATGTTCCGGCCATGTCACCGGAAGTCGTCAAGTTCCGGTAGTTTGGTCGTTCATGAGTTCGCTCTCATGGGCGTGTCATAGGAAGTGTGAATTTTCCACTTCGAGTACAGGCTAGACATTCGGGTCTTGATTTTGTAGTGATAAGATCCGCTTTGCTAGAAGACTATGTGTACTGCCTGTGAGGTGAGCTGAGACTGTTTTTCAAAAACCTGAATGGGTTTTAATAACTTTGTTTAACATGCACTGATTCTTTGCACGGTTACCATGCTTTGAATATCTTTTCCCCATTTATTTTTATTTTCCATGTCTCTTTGATTTTGATTGGATTTCCTGAATTTTGAATTGCCATGTTTTATTATATGTGTTTGTGGTTAATAACGTGGGAGATATCCCACATTTATTTTTTCTGTGCTTATTTTTCCCTTTGTTCCCTCAGATATATTGAATAGAGGTCAAGTAAATGGAAGGGAATGCGACTTATCATGACTTCGGTCGTGTTTGACTTATTTTGACTCGTGGGTTGTAGAGATTCATTTAGTGGAAATAGATAGCACTATTTTATTCTTACATGGTTATTTTCTTTTGTTACCAATTCTGGGATGTAGATATTCCCATTTCATTTCTGTTTTGATTCCAAACTATTTGCCATGTTAGACCATGGAATAAACTATATTTTTGTAGACATGTTTTTGCTGTTCTTCCCTGGTTCAGTTAGTGATTTGGATAGAGAGAGAGAAGGGTTGATCGAGACAGAGAGAGGAAGAGCGAGAGAGCTGTATGAGAGAGAGAGAGAAAACGCAATAGCTGTGTTGACGCTGGCCAACGCTATCCAGATTTCTTTAGAGATATAAGTTAATTACGTCATTGACCTTATAACAGAGGTGGTAAAAGGTTATAACATTATTGTTCCTAATGTTTTTCATTTATGTCTGTACATGTACAGTATATGTACTGTACATACATATACAAACATATATATATGTGTGTATATATGTGCGTGTGTATGTATGTATGTATGTATGCATGTATGTATGTATATATATAAATATACCTTTTAATATCAAGCCAGTTCCACTCACATAACGGCCATCGCCACAATTATGCTTCAGCTTAGTCATTAATGTTATAATATGTTTAATTTTAGCTAAAGGCTGCAAAGAATTGTTGATGGGCATTATGGCAACTATATATATATATATATATATATATATATATATATATATATATATATATATATATATATATATATATATATATATATATTGTGTGTGTGTGTGTGTACAAACCTTTTCCCATTAGAGGATGGATTCTTAGTGTCATTCCTGGGTCACCAGCAGTAAATTTAGGATGAATTTGCTCATATATATCATCTCTGCACCCTACCACAGTCATTTGATTCCCATGTACCTAATTCACTACCTGATTCAACAGAGGCACAGTTGGGTTGTTATACTAGGTTTAGATTCCTCAGCTTTTCCCATGCATCTAACTTGGGCCCTATGGCTTCTGAAGCGAGTGTCACGACCACTAGATCAGTGCGGCCCCATATACAAAGTAACTGCAAATGGAAATAACCAAAGCTAGAACAGTTACGTTAAATGGACTGTCATGGTAAATTACAAAAAAAAAAAAATTAACATGGAGTGCGATAACTACTAAGAGTGAATCAAAAACAGACACTACCGACATAAAACAAAAAAATAAGAACAACCCAACACAGATCTGAAATATGACGGAGAAAATAAAGCTACGAACCGAAAATGGAAAGAGAATATAAAGGGGAAATAGAAAATAAGAGAACACCACGACGTTAGGAAAACAGCCATGACTCATGGCGAACGTTCAAAAGGACATTTCAAGATGGTGATGGCAGCAATAGTGATCCTTTCAACCGAGGCGTAAAGGTGAGGGATGGCCTACCTGAGTGATCTCATCCTGATGCCTTTGTAAGGGGAAAAGACACAGTTAAAAGTAGTGGGACAGACGCTGAAGAGGGGAGACGAGACGAGCGCAGGTCGCGGGAAGATGGAGAGGGCTGATGGCAGATGACGGATGGGAACAGAAGGCCAAGATTTGTCTCCGTCATAAAAGATGCTGGACTGGGAGGGGCGTCGCCTTTAGATGCAGACTTAGTTTAGTAGGTGCTTTTTTTTTAAGGTTTTATTTTTATTGATACTATTTTTCGCATACCTAAGAGCAGTGTTAAAAAAAATGCATGAAAAAATTTTAAGCAAATAATGTGTTGGATAACGAATGGTGACACTTCTCGTGGATAACTTACTGCCTTGTATTTGGTATGAAAAAATATTTATTTTTTTAAAAATCTCATGAACGTAGAATTCATTAGTACGAAGAAGTGAACAAGATGAGATAAACTTCATACATTCATTTGTATCTCTTAGCGTATCCTACTTTGCTCGTAAAAATGATTTTCAGTACCAATGCCTTGATCAAACCTAATATATCCCCATCTTATTAACAAATGAAAAAGCCGTACATCCCTTCGTTCATCTATTTATTCAACTACAATTTAATCCTCGCTTCGACCAAGCCAAATTCCAGTTTAGCCGGAATTGGGATCCATTCATGTATATGAAATGCGCCGCTGTTCCTATTACTGAGACAGAGAGGGTCAGGGCAAGAGGAAAAATCTTGAAGTCTTGAAGCCCTCCCCTAAAAACATGTCAGCCTGGTTTCATTTCTTTCCAGCTATGGTGTCGACCCCGAAAAAGAGTAAAAAAAACTATAGCTTTTCCTAACGTTTTCAATCTGTTACTGGTATAGCGTTCCCCTTCTCACTTTAAAGGGAAAGAAATAAAATCCTTACTGCCACAGTAACTTCATATTATATTCTTTCTACGCAATACTTTTTCTAAACCAACTTTAACTTTATCCCCCTCCCCTTTTTCCCTTATCCTTTCCCTTCCCCCGCCCCACTCTCTTTTCCCATGGTGTCAAAGTGCTGCGACGATACTTTATAGAAGGAAATAATTCAAATCAACGATACGTCTGATTTTATATTAACCTTGTTAGCCTTTGATTCTTCGGAAATCTGTCTAGAACTCTTAACATGTTTTCATATTTATACGTTTATTCTTTTCTTACCTCGTAGCTCTACCATGGGTGTCGGTTATATCGTGCGTTTTCCAAATCCAAATTTATGAATTTAAATGCGCCAAGCATGGTTTGAAGAATTTGACAATGGTCGTTGGAGACTTTAGTGGTTAAATGATTGTTTCTGTAAATCCGAGTTTTTTCAGTCCTAGAAATAAAAAATAAATAAATCTGAGACCTGGAGTGGTTACACTTCGCTGCGTGATACTGGTTTGTAATATACATTGTACTATTATAAACACTAAGACTGGAAGAGTGACAGAAGTAATGTTCCATCTTTTAATGTCTTTTCTCATTGATATCTTTTACCTTTTGTTTCAGGTACGTTCTAATGTCTGGTTGGTGATTGTGAGTACTACCGTTTACAATTTTACTCTCTTTATGCACTAAATATATGGAGTTTATCGTGCAGTAAATATATACTGTAGTTTACAAGAGTGTTTTAATGTTATTTCCACTTAGTGCTCTTGACCGTTTATCATTGTTCATAAGGTACGTTTTGCGTAAGTGATTTGAATATATTCGCAGCTATTTAAGAAAACTGACACATTTTGCAAGTCGCGTTGCCAATCAGATCCGAAGGCTTAGCTTGTGTCATTTCCTTTTACTTGATACTCTTTTTTTTTTTTCTCTCTCCCTCTCTTATTTTTTCAAAAGATGTGTTAGGGAGGCTAATTACCAGAGCAGAGGTTTTTTGATCAGCCGGTCCTCTTAAGTTAATCTTGACATACACCAACGAAGTTTGAGGAAGTTATGTTATCTGGTTCGGGGTGTTTGTTTCTGTTGTCAGCCTGATTTAGCAGTTTTCAACTTTACAAAAGTTTTACTAAAGGTAAATGAAACTTCTAACTTACAAAAGTTGATTGGATATTGGGAGAGATCAGGATCTGAATAAGTTTTTTTTAATGTGTGAGTGTGTTTGTGTGTGTGTGTGTGGAGGGGGGGTGGATGGGGACTGTTCAGCCTCAGGTAAGGTTCTTGGTCTTCAAACGATATACTTCCTGAAGGACGTTTTCCGCCGTATTGGCGTACCGACTCCACCAGCCTGACCTTTTCACTGAACTGTGGCTGAATGGCCTTTTGGTCCCAGTGCCTAGGGATTGATCTTAAATACCTCATATCCATCAGTGTTATCATACGGATTTGTAGATCCCGCTTATGGGTTATTGAATTAGCATGATATAAGTAGCGTTATTACCAACTACGATGCTTACGTAGGTTTTGTTGAAGATAAGATTCACTTTTTTGGGGGGTTGGGGGGCCGGATGACTGGATGTTATATTGTCATTTAACATTAAGTATCTAATGCTTCATTAGCTATATATATATATATTATATATATATATATATATATATATATATATGTATATGTATATATATATAAATATATATTATATATGTATATATATATAAATATATATATATATATATATATATATATATATATATATATATGTATATATATATATATATATATATATATATATATATATATATATATATTATTATGATTAGCAAGAATTGGCTAGCAAATTGCCTCCTCCCCCCTTTGTTGTTATTTGTGTTTCATTTACTGCCAGCCGGCCGATCGATAGACCATCTGTCTATCGACTTTCAAAAACAAGGTTTAAAAAGAGATTAAAGGCGCTCCCATTTTTGATAAAGATCTTTCCTTCGAGGCAAAAGTAATCTGGCTTAAGCGTTTTCTCCTACAGGCAAAACCTCCTGGGCAGCAGGGTGCAATGAGTCAAAGCATCTGTGTTGGGCACTTCCTGCCCCAAGGAGGGATAAGCAAAGCCCACGAGGTCCTCGACACGCGGGCTGGAAGATATGGAGTGAACTTGTGAAGACGTCCTCACCACCTGGCCCCATCGATGCCTCCTGCATCCTAACCACGTAGCCCTTCCCCAGTGAGACTTCTCCACGTGCCGACCGTATTCCTCGAGCCACACGCCATTGCTTGAGGTTTCGAGGAGTCCCCATCGCCTTGCCCCTTTACGGAAGCCCTTGCATCTCACCACGTGGAAGAAACCGCCCTCGGAAATTGCAAGTCATCCACGCACCGCCTTCTACGCGCCCTCGGAAAATCTGCTAAGGTAAAGTGCCCTGGAAGAGCCCCATTTCAGTCACGCTTTTGTCTCGTAATATTTTCTTAAAGAGAAAGCCAGAAATCACCCTTGTCTAATGTCCGTGCGCCTCTTGCATCGGCAGTATTAATTTTATTACTCGCTTTGGCATCCTCAGTGCAGCTTCGAATTCATTATTCTTTTGTCTATTTTCATTACTGGCGTATAATGCATATCTCTCTTTTCAGAGGGATGCTATTTCGTGGAAGCTTCTCGGACTGTGTCTGGAATTTCCAGTTTCATTTAACCTACTGAGTTCTCTTTCCCGCATTACTAATTCATTTATGTAAATACACTACTTTAAATGTGCCCGTGTTTACGTAATATTTCCCTCAGTAACCAGAGCCCTATGCTCATATGAAATTCTCCTTTGTTTTCCATCTTTTTACGTTTTCCGTACCCACGAAGTCAGAATCACAAGGCTAAATTAACTTAAATTGTTGCTACCTGTCTCACAGAGCATATTTCAAACTAAAACCACGGAAAAACGTAAAAATGGCGACCTAATGCCATAGATCTCGTTTTGCAGTTGCAGTTCCCTAGTGTTGCTTTATTGCATTTGCAACTTGCCAGATCAGCTATTAGCAAAGCTAAGCTGGCATGAGACAATTACGAACCTTTTGTGTAAACCAGCACACAGATCCAGAAAATTCCACGTAAGTAATGTGTTAATCTTAGCAAAACCTTTTACAATCGTGACTGTTCTAGGAATTAGAAATAGGGACGCATGTAATCACTGAGAGAAAAGAACCGCCGTATTAGATTCGTTAATGCATGCCTTTCAGGATAGGTAGTTAGGAAATAACCAGTGCTAACCATCCTTTGCTTCGAGGAATAGTGCGAAATTCCTCTGTGTTAAAATCTTTTGCCATATCTTTTGCTTCGAGGAATAGTCGAAAATTCTGTGTTAAATCTTTATATCCTTGCTTCGAGGAAATGCGAAAGAAATTCCTCTGTGATAACTTTACTTCGCATTTCGAATTAGCGAACTGTTATTTAGGCGCGAATAAAATTCCCACGTGGGACATGACGAAGTCCAGCTTGCATTGCTGACAATTCTCAGTGTAGTTAGAATTGAGTTAGGTGTTAGGAAAGCGAAATTTAAACTCCGCTTATAGGGAAAATTACAGAGCCGTTGTACTGTTATCCTCTCAGACGACTGGGAAATTCCCGGAATCCCAGACGGTATATAAATATACGGGTTCATTCACCCAGAATCTAAAAATACCTCGGTGTTGGCCAAACGACCTGCACCCCCACCCCCGCCCATGCCCGCGTGTGTAGCATTTTTTTATTTCCATTCAGCATACATTTCTTGCACATTTTCTTAAGGTTTCCCGTTAGTAATTTCTAAGTCCCTAAGGGACGAATTCCTCCAAATAAAAGTCCTAAGTGACTCTAAAATTCTACGTCGTACGTGGCGAGAATTTCTCCAAATTCCAGTCCTCAGAGACTCTAAAATTCTACGTCGCACGTGGCGAGAATTTCTCCAAATTCCAGTCCTCAGAGACTCCTAAAATTCTACGTCGTCGTGGCGAGAATTTCTCCAAATTCCAGTCCTTAGAGACTCTCCAAATTCCAGTCCTCAGTGACTCGCACGTGGCGAGAATTTCTCCAAATTCCAGTCCTCAGAGACTCTAAAATTCTCGTCGCACGTGGCGAGAATTCCTCCAAACTCCAGTCCTCAGAGACTCTAAAATTCTCGCTGCCGCACGTGGCGAGAATTTCTCCAAATTCCAGTCTCAGAGACTCCCTAAAATTCGTCGCACGTGGGCGAGAATTTCTCCAAATTCCAGTCCTCAGAGACTCATAAAAAATTCTACGTCGCACGTGGCGAGAATTTCTCATTCCAGTCCCTTGAGGAACCCAAAATTAAGTCCCAAATTTTCAGAGACATTATATAGTGTAGTTCACACATCTAAGCCCTTAGGGACTGATCATTCTAGTTCTCCAAATTAGAACAACTCCTTAACTTTACGCTACAGCCAGCCGAATTTCCAAGTCCGAGACGTGACAAAAATCCAACTACGCCTTCTCCGAGACATAACGTGGCGAGAATCTTGTTAGTCCAAGAACAACCACGTCTTTCCAAGACACATCAGGGATTTTAAACAAAATCTCCTCAGACTTACTAATCAACTGTCTTATTCGGACAGATCCATTCTCCTGCAGTCTGAACAATTGAGTGTTTTCAGATTCCTGCAATTGAGTCTTTTCAGACAACCTGAGTCTTCTCAGACATATCATATCCCCATTATTCCAAGATGGCTATACCAGAGCCCAACAAAAACGAGGATTTCAAATTCTACATGTCCGCTGGGAAGGACATGGGACTATCGGGCAAGATCTGAGAGAGCATGGGTTCAAGAACGAGTGGACGATGCCAAGGCGGAGAGCAAAGAACGTGAAGAGAGAGAGGGCAAGAAATTGCCCAAGAGCAGGAGAAGGATAAGAACGCAGAGAGGAGAGAAACAATTGCCCAAGAACAACGAGAGGAGAGACCACCGCTCCAAGAACAACGGGAGGAAAAAGAATCGTGCAGAGAGGGAGAGAGAGAAAGAAGAAAGAGAAAGAGACAGAATCGCCCAAGAGAAAGGGAGGAACAAGAATGGGAAGATCGAGGAGCGACAGCGCGCCCACGAGCTCCAGATGCTAGAACGACAGCCCGCCACCCCCGCCCCTGCCGCGGGGATGAGTGCCCCAGCCAAGCTCACTGTTCATGCCAAAATGGACCGAGTCCGAACCAGAAGTATGGCTTGAAAGGGCGAACGGAGTCTGGAGTGCTGCGATCTCTCCCCGCGAACTCTCCTTGTTCTCACTAAATTCCTGGGCGGAAAGGCCCTCGTTGCCTACCACGCCCCTTCCGCAGACGAGATCGGGGAAATTGGGAAGCCGTACGCCAAGCAGTTACGAAGGCGTACGAGATTACCCCCTGAGCGGTGGAGGAGACGTTGGAGAGCAGCCCAGAGAAGCAGGCCAGACTTGGTCCGATTGGGCGTATCATTCGAGCGGGCGTTGACAAATGGCTCGATTCGAAGGAGCCACTAACACCGCCCGAGGTACTCCGAGCGGTTTAAATCGAGCATTTCCTGCGCCACGCCTCCTGCCCTCGCCACTCCTTATAGTGGAAAAAGCCCCACCAACACTCACCGAGTGTTGCCGAATAGCAGAGATGTGGGAAACTCACCACCTCAAGAAGGATCCATGGGGCGGAAGATAAATCCCCGTCCTCCTCGGAGGTTCAAATTCCCACAAAATGGAACTCCTGGCAAGCCCCTAACTTGCCATTATTGCAAGAAAACGGGCATTCCTCCGAACTGTGCCGAACAAGAAACCGGCTCTCTCTCTCCCGGAAAACCGACAAATAACTCGCCTCACGCCCTCCACAGGGGCAGCGCGGAAAGACCAGCCAGACCTTTTGCACGGCGTGCAAGGTCTATGGTTATTCTCCGCATGGGCGAAATGCCCACGCAATAATAAATCAACTACTCCCACCGTCGCCTTGGCGTCCACAGATCCCCAGTCATTAGGCCTCCCGCCGAAGGGCCTGTATACGTGGCCCCTCCACGGTAGCCAGCCGGCCGCGAGTCACTGCTTCGAGGACTCGGCGCCAAATTCCCTCATCCGAAGGGACAGAGTTCCCCTACGAGCTATCGTCAATAGACGAAACTCGTCACGATCGAGGAATAAATCAGTTTAAAATGATACTCCCTACGGTCCAATTGAGAGTCACAAGACCTCACCAATCCAAAATTTGCAATCTTGCAGTAGCAAGCCATCTCCCGGAGGCTATGACGCATCCTGGGACAGGACTTTCAGTCCCCACCGAAATCACGACAATCTAGGGGTCCCCATTCCCGAATCATTCGCGGGCGCGTAATCCTCCCCGCTTCTCCTCAAAGACTGGCGCCCCTGGGTACCAGGAGACGTGCAGTCCCCACCAGTGCCACCTGAGAGTACAATGTACAGTGGCCCCCCTCGATCGGTTCCCGATCCTATTCCAGTGCCCGCCCTGCCTCAGTGCCAGTGCCAGGGCCCCAATCAAATCTCCTTCAGGAGATGCCAAATTCCTGCGGGTGCCACTTGCATGCCCCGAGCAGGGCCAAGCTCGTCCGTCCTGACCGACGAGCCCAAGAAACCTCTGATAGCGCCTGACTCTGCCCTAGTGCAACGCCAGAGCGCTCGCCGATCTCCATTCACGGGATCCAACTCAGGACCCCCTCTTCCCCCTGGCACCTCTACCAGCGCCGGTCAGAGACGGTTCCTCCCGACCACCGCGAAGCTCACCTGCAGGTGCGCGCCCTCGCAACCCGCGCCTGAGCTGGTCAACGTTACCACGCGAGCCGCTCACGCCACCCCGACGCCCTCCTCCTCTGCCTCAGCCACGTCGACGCAATTGCAAGTCAGATTCTGCCATATCTCACCCGGCCGATGAACTACAAGAGCCGCGACGGATCATGGTAGAACCCGCACGAACACTCCTGCGCCAGCTGTCGCATCAGCAGGCCCAGGTGGTACTCCGTTACCGCCCTCGGTGCTGGCCCTCCGCTCGGCCGAGGACGACTGTCCCATTAAGAAAGACTGAGGCGAAATTACCACGGGCGTGGGAATTTCCAGGTAGTTTACAAAGAGCTCTAGAGCTCCCATGGCACCTGTGCCTGCATTTCATCTTTTCGAAGGTCTTGGCACCCCTAATCCAGAAGGGGATGTCAGGCCCTCCTCTATCTTCTTCCGTTCCTCAGAACTGCTATCTCTTACCATCCTCTACTAATCTTCCTTAAATTATCCCCACAAGAGGCAATTAAATACGGGATACCATTCCCCACACAATGTATAAATCATTAAGAATAACAGAGTGAGAAGTGGCATGCCCCTTGCGCCCATACCTTGGCACCGGGCGTGCGTGTCAGCCCTCCTGAAGGAGTCGCGCCCTGGTGCACTTTCCTAAACCCTGGGACTGAAGTGATAGTCCGGGCCAGAATTTATAGGCGAAAGACGATAAATTCCGCCTAACACAATAAAACCTCACTCTTTTTTTCCTTTGCTCTTCTGCCAATATCATTTACTTTCTTTTAGTCATTTATTTATCTTTAATTTTAATGAATCGCGAGTCATAAATTCTTGCCCTTGTGATTTAAATGCCCTTTTGTAAGCTCTGAGGACGTGTCCCGCCTTTCATATCGCGGTCAAGTTTCATTCGTAACGTCTTGGTAATTTTCCTTTTGTTATTATTATCCCTTTTCCCCTTCCATTCCTTCCAAGATCGCTGTTTGTCCTACCCCACATCTTTTGTCTGCTCGCCCCGTCATAACATTGAGTTGGCAGTAGACGCATAAAATTAGCGTAGTTTAAGGTTGGCGAATTAAAACCTCGCGAATACTCTCGCCCGCACACACTGTCAAAAATCCCGTGTGTGGTCATCCCTCAGCTCGCTTGAACGATAAGGAGCCAAGTACGTTAAAACGAAGATAAATTATCAATGCGAATATGTATAGTCATTACAGTATCGTGTAAAAGGGATGTCATTTACAAAAATAAACGCTGTTTTCATTTACACAGCCTCTTCAAGGCAGATTGTACTAACCGCATGCATTGTATCTAAAATTAAGTAACCCGTGTATTTTAATTCTTGAACAATAACCATTTCTTTTCATTTGTTGGCCATAGCCTCATATGCGTGGTCCCATAATCTTAATTAATTCACAATTGTTCGAGTCACTTTATAAAGTTACAGTGGGTAACAAATCTAAAGTAATTATTCTTTTGCAAGTGTTTAAACCACTTTGCGTTCTGTTAACGAAAATTGTCCCAATGTGTTATTAAAAGTAACCAGCTTCATAAAAACCCTTAGAGTAAAGTTCATTGCAAGGCAGAATGTAGAGTAAACGAAAGCATTTGCCGCTCATTCTTGAATATCGATGTACACACCCGAAGAGGAGGTATGTACATCATCTTGTATGGGGAGGTATTATGATTAGCAAGAATTCGCTAGCAAATTGCCTCCTCCCCCTCCTTTGTTGTTGTTGTGTTTCATTTACTGCCAGCCGGCCGATCGATAGACCATCTGTCTATCGACTTAAAAACAAGGGTTTAAAAGATTAAAGGCGCTCCCATTTTTGATAAAGATCTTTCCTTCGAGGCAAAAGTAATCTGGCTTAATAGTTTCTCTACAGGCCAAAACCTCTGCGGGCAGCAGGTGCAATGAGTCAAAGCATCTGTGTTGGGCGCACTTCCTGCCCCAAAGGAGGGATAAAGCAAAGCCCACGAGGTCTCCTCGACACACGCGGGCTGGAAGATATGGAGTGAACTTGTGAAGACGTCTCAACACCTGGCCCCATCGATGCCCTTGCATCCTAACCACGTGGCCCTTCCCAAAGTATACTTCTCCTCACGTGCCCTTCGACCGTATTCCTCGAGCCCACACGCCATTGCTTGGGTTTCGAGGAGTCCCCATCGCCTTGCCCCTTTACGGAAGCCCTTGCATCTCACCACGTGGAAGAAACTCGCCCTCGGAAATTGCAAGTCATCCACGCACCGCCTTCTACGCGCCCTCGGAAAATCTGCTAAGGTAAAGTGCCCTGGAAGAGCCCCATTTCAGTCACGCTTTTGTCTCGTAATATTTTCTTAAAGAGAAAGCCAGAAATCACCCTTGTCTAATCGTCCGTGCGCCTCTTGCATCGGCAGTATTAATTTTTTATTACTCCTTTGGCATCCTCAGTGCAGCTTCGAATTCATTATTCTTTTGTCTATTTTCATTACTGGCGTATAATGTGCATATCTCTCATTTCAGAGGGATGCTATTTCGTGGAAGCTTCTCGGACTGTGGCTGGAATTTCCCAGTTTCATTTAACCTACTGAGTTCCTCTTTCCCGTACTAATGTCATTTATGTAAATACACTACTTTAAATGTGCCCACGTGTTTTACGTAATATTTCAGTAACCAGAGCCCTATGCTCATATGAAATTCTCCTTTGTTTTCCTCTTTTTTACGTTTCCCATTGTACCCACATGAAGTCAGAATCACAAGGCTAAATTAACTTAAATTGTTGCTACCTGTCTCACAGAGCATATTTCAAACTAAAAACACGGAAAAAACGTAAAAATATATATATATATTATAGGTATGTAGCGTGGCATTGCAAAACGCATTTGAATTTAGAGAAGTATAAAGTAATTTTTCCGAATATCGTTTGATTTTCTGTTTGTAAAAGCCACACTTTCAGAAGAAAATATATACCACCTCTGGCCGTATTTATTTACTGCAGGAGCAATGCACCATTCACGGTTCATGGCCATTTACTTTTACAACATGGCTTCCTGTTTATCATCCAAGGAATTGTGACTATGACTGCCGTAAAATTTTATATTACCCACTTTAAAGCGAGTACTCTAATGCATTAGTTTTCAGAATCTCATACAACCCCTTTAGTGTCAAGTGTATACTTTAATGCTTATTAGAGAGAGAATGCTTCTGGCATAATCTCTTACCCCGAGCATCAGTTGCCTACTGCTGTGACTGGGTGTTGCCGATCCGCTTGGTAGGTCTTCTCTTGGAGTTTAGCCGTCTGATTGCCTAAGTTCATCAGGAGGTCCACTTATCTTTCTGACGGTAATGTACAGACTTACGAAGTCACAGATTTTCCCCCACATTGAAGGCCACTGTCTGATTGAATTTATTGACATATCTGATCTCAAGACAGTGAAAGTGAGCATATAATATTTGCAAGTTAACAATGCCACCGTTCATTAAACTGCATAAAGAAAGCCTCTTACTAACTGGTGAAACACAAGGTGGTTTTTGTGTTAAAGTCTGGAATTAACGTTCACCATTATCTCTAAAGAAATTAAATTGGCATTTTCAGAAATGCTAACTCATCCAGGCGGAGTTTTGCTATTATAGTTTTAAATGATGAATTTGATCGTTTTCTTTAAACCCGTCTGTTTTTTATCCTTTTTATTAGTTTTTGACTCTTTCATTAAACTGCGTATCATATAAATATATATATATATTCACAGTTCGTGTATACCGCCAGGGAAATACTTTCCTTCAGTTTTTTTATTTCTTCCATCTCTCATATGTTTTTCTGTACTGATACGTATTTGTGATTTTATATCTATTATTAAATAGCGGATACAAGGAATATATATATATATATATATATATATATATATATATATATATACTGTATATATATATATAATATATATATATTGTTACAAAGTGATCAAGCACCTGGTTATTACACAAATAGGCCAACAAATCTGTTGTGCAAATGATAATACCAAAAGTTACCTCACATCGACCAGATACGTGAAACCTCATAACAGAGAGTTCGACTGATTTACTAAAGGTACAATGATCCCATAATCTTATTTATCACTTGAGAAAATCAATGTAACTTTATCAAGTTATGGATGAGGTAACAATTATTAAGTTATATCCAGATTAATGGACTATGGGTTTCACATCCACCAGCACTGTAGCTGTCTCCTGGTTCTATTTTACCTAGATAAGTCTACAGAACAAACAGATACATCACTTACCTTGTACACACTCATTAATGACTCTAATTACTGGTGATCAAAATGAAACGCTATGTTTTAAAAACTTTAAACAAACAGGTTTATTTCTAAGTTCAAAAGTTATATGTAAGTCTACAATTTCAAAAGATTTACCATTATTTGACAACAGTGTAAGATTTAAGTATCTCTTAATCAAGTTTAATTCACAAAACTTTAATTTATCAAGAAAACAATCTGGTTAGGCAAGAATCAAACTATTAACTATCACTTAAGTGCCAAGCATTTACCTGATTTAACCATTACAAACAGTCACCAAAATATTACTGATTGGAATCCACATAACATTCTCTAAAATCTCTATAACAGGTAGGCACTAACAAAATGTTAAGAAATCACCAGCAAAACACAGTAACAATAAAATCATAATAATGTGATAGCACAGACATATAAGAATGTGATATGCAAAAAATGGAAATACAACAACCACCAATAATGTGCTTAAAGATTATATAAATCTTTCACAATAACTTTCCCTATAAAAAGAAAAGTCAGAATCACATCTTTCTAAGACTTATTCAAAAACAACAATTCTCTTTTACCAAGAATATCACTTAACAAAACTCAACAGTCACCACATTACCTTTTGTAATTATTACACCATTATACATCTCCTCAACACTTGCACAAAATAATATTCCTGATCACCTTCTACAAAATTAACACACTCCTGGGGTGAGTTTAACAGAGCTTTTACAACAGATATTTTTCTGTTATTCCTGTTATATATAATGGGACTATCGAGAGAGAGAGAGAGATATGTTTCTCTCAGGACCTTTTCTAGCAGACTACTGGTGTCTTTAGAAAACACTGGCTTTTAAGTCTCGTAGGCTGAGAATACACATAGGGTGTTCACACAGAATACACATGTATGGATACACGTACACACACGTTCAGGGCTTACCAAACCTTTTTGTCAGCCTGATGCAGCTGGGTACACAATTAAAGACGCTTTTAAACCAAAGCGACACCACTTATCTGCTGTTCCTCTTTCTCTCTTTCTCAGATGACGAACAGAATAGGCATAGGCAGAGTTAATAATGATGGAATAAGTATACAGTATTAAAGATATAACAGGAGGCTCACTGACTGGGTGACAGCTCATCACGATAACATAAGTGAATGCTTTTCCTTAACCACCTGAATAAACATGGGAAGCTAGCCTTTATTCTCTCTCGCGGCAGACAGGATGTGGCGATCTGATAAGCATTTCACAATACAACTTCAAACATTAAACAAAAGGGAAAAAATATCCCACAGAATCATAAGTTTACATAATACACAACTTATCTGTAAGAAAAGACATTTTAAAATCACGTCTTCACAACAAATGACGAATCTTGTAAGCAAAAAGTCAAAATTTTTACAGAGACATTATAAACACTTACAAAATGGTTATACAAATTATACCACCTTATAATAATATATAATATATATATATATATATATATATATATATTATATATATAATATATATATCACACACACACATATATATATATATATATGTTTATGCACCATATATATATATATATATATATATATATATATATATATATATATATATATGTATACTTGCAAATAGATACAATGTTAAGCGTAATATAATTAAGAATAAATTCCCAAGATTAAGAGATTATTTCATGTTAACTTCGATTACAGCATCAGGAAGTTTTCTTAATAATTCGGGCATTACAATTTCTAAAGTAAAAAATTTAGGAAATTTTCGTATCATGATCAGCTTCAGCAGTATGGACGACAGATTTTTAATGCAGGTCTCCCAAAAAGAAATAAAACAATAAAACAGTTAAGCTTAAGTACTGCCCCTGTGTGACATAATGGCACAGAACGTGGACCCTTAGACCCCAGACCAGGGAAACTGCCTTAGATCCTGATGCTTAGGTACCGAAAAGGTGATAGCTGAAGTTCTACCTCAAAAGAGAACCTGTGACGTCAAAGCAGGGTATTTTCGAGCGATGATCTCAGTCATAAATAACCTGGCGTCTAAAAGGAAGTTGATGAGGTCTAGACAGAGAAAGATATATTCCACTAATGGTATAAAAAGATCAGGTACTTGTAACATAAATAGAATAATTTCTTGATATCGGATACCATAAAAAGGTATCCGATATCAAGAAAAGAGCTTTTCCATATTAACTGATCCGATATATTTCTTTATTTTTTCTCTCGAAGATATTTACGTACTAACAAACACGCCTGCTTTAATATTTTCTGGATAATGTTACACTTGATTGCTTTTAAAATGGTTGACATCGCATATATACGGACTTTACAACTACCAAGTTTACCGATTATCTGTAGAATGTTCCGTAACCTTTTGGGTGATGCCAATATTATCTTTCGTCACCATTCCACCTAACTGTGTAAATTGCTTAACGTTTTCCTGAATTACAAGTCTCTGTCCTACCTGTGTCAGTAAATTGGCACTTGTTAACTTTTTAAGTAACAAGTCTCGGTAAAGTGACAAGTGTTATTTTTTAAATTGGCACTTTTCTCTCTTATCTCTCTCTGTCTGTCTCTCTCTCTCTCTCTCTTTTCTCTCCTCTTCTTCTTCAAGGTAGCAAGTTTTAACATTTTTTGAAAGTGTTAACTTTTTTTAAAGTAACAAATCTATCACTCTTCTCTCTCTGTAAGATGACAAGTCTTTAACTATTCTAAATAATTTCTCTTTCTCTCTCTCTCTCTCTCTCTCTCTCTCTCTCTCTCTCTCTCCTTTCTAGCAAGTTTTAACATTTTTGAAAGTGTTAACTTTTTAAAGTAACAAATCTGTCACCT
>NC_089796.1:61008862-61011362 GCF_040412425.1 Macrobrachium rosenbergii
TTCCTTCGAATCTTATCATTTAATAAAAGAATGAATACGGTCACATAAAGGGGGTTTCCATAAAAGTTCAGGAATGTTGCCAGTATGAGTCCCAGTGTTTGCTTGTGTGGTGGTGTGAGTGTGTGAGAGAGAGAGAGAGAGAGAGAGAGAGAGAGAGAGAGAGAGAGATCACTGGCACAACTCGTACTGAACCTCATCTTTATGCTTGCTCTTTTGTGATTGATAAGGAAAGGAGGGGAAAATCAGACCGTCTTTGCTTTGTAATTTAGCAAGGCATTGGCCTTAATAAAACCGAGATGTTGGGTTCCTTTTAAGTTAAAATTATGAACCCACTACATTGCAATAAAGTGGCCCAGCGCTGACGCCCGAATTGAATTTTTGATGGAAATGGAGATTACCTGTTTGAATTATGGCCCTTTTAATTACGTTCGGCTTTTGGGTGGGTTCTTTTCGCAACTCGCATTTAGAAGGAGCATCCAAACTCGCCTCCTCTAATGGATGTTTGTGGAATCGAAGCAAATTAGCTTTGTGTGCCCGTATGGAATGGAGGTTGAATCTTACGCGTCTCGTGCCACACACAAGTTACTTAACTATTGCGGTGACTTTCTCAAAGATTCCTGGTGACGTTAACGACACAAATTCTGTGAGTCTGAATCGTTCATTTTGATTCTTAAAGACTTAAGTATACACGCATACCACTGGCGAGGCATTTTGTTTATTTTTTTTATCTGTTTCTTCAATTCTTTGTGGCTGAAAATGATAAATGAGAATGTAAAAATGCTGATTTAAATTCAAGCATTTAGAACTTCGGAGCACGTTGCTAATACCGGCAGATATTTTATTTTAATAAGAATCTGCCCATGCAAAGAATGCGACATAATTTAGAATAAAGGTAAAGCAAGTACGGGAGTTGGAACATTGCAATTGCATGCTTTCTCGTAAAACTAGGGATAAAAAGAGTACTTATAAGGTTATGAGTCTTTAAGAAAACATATGGTTGTACATAAACTATAACATGTGGTTGAACATAAACCGTATGTTTATGGCGGCTAGATTTCAAGATGGTCGTACACATATATTGAAACTAGAAGGTAGAAATTCTTTACACTAATTTGATATGTTAATGGCCCCAGATGTTAAGTAGATAAATCCCAGGTGGTGGAATAGCCCATATTTTGCATACTGCATTAGAGTCCGAATGAATCAGATCAGATCATTTCAGCTTCGGTTTTACAATTTGCATACAAGACTTGCAGATGTGAAGGAATTTATTTAGCATTATGAACGTATTTACGGCGTCGGTGGTCATATTTTGTGCTGCCAGATACCATAAACAAATCAGTCAGTCAAACAGTCAGTCATCCTCCTGTTGGCTACACATCTTGATAACGTAGCTATAATTGGCTGTACAAAATGGAAGCTATTGGTTTGGATATATATACAGGGTATAATATATATATATATATATATATATATATATATATATATATATATATATATATATATATATATATTATATAATATATATATACATGTATATTATACAACATATATATGTGTAAATGTATGTATTATATATATTATATACATGTGTGTGTGTGTTTGCGCGTGTTTATGTGGAACGTATAAGATGTATTACACATGTATAATTAGTTAGCCCGGATTTCTACGGCTCACTGGTGATTTTTTTTATATCGGGACACAACTTCGATCATTATATTTTTTATACAGTTATTCATTTATCTGATCTTTTTCAATTATTGCTTGCCTCTTTGAAGATCCGAGGCCCTTTTGAAGGAGATACTATTGGTCAGAGGATGAGTTTTATGTTAAATAATTTCTGCAGAAGAATGATCATTTTGAACAGTTAAACCTTTGTTACGGCGAAGTTAATACACTTCGAGTTTTTGCTGATAAGGGAAGTGGAAAAAATAAGTTGCTCATGTCGTCTTTCTTCTACACTCACTGCCGTGTAATTTGGATATATTCCGCAATATGTTTATCTTGTTTATAAACGTTTTACGATTTACAAAGCAGATTAACGAGTTCTGCTACGCTACCAGGTTCTTGTAGTTCATGAGATGATAGTCGTCTAAACGCAGTTTATAGGCGATCGCCGAGGCAGGTCACGTTCATCTTTTAGGGCATTAGTTTTGTGAAAGTTCTTGTGGGCTCAATGCGTGTGACATGAGAGCGGTCAAGACTGCATTTTAGTGCGCCGCTTTTACGAGTGAATTTCTCCAGGTGGGATTTCTTGGAAGACCACCGCCATGCGCTCAGACAAGTAAGGAAAAACCGGCTGATGTTGAATGATTTTTGCAAGCAGAATTTTTTTCTGCAAACAAATGCTTGTTGGGAAAGGGAAGCCATAACGTCTTCTTTCTTTATTCAGACGAAGAAGACGTGACTTAAGATGCTCAACCGCTGCAGACTACTAACTCCCATTAATGCCATGGACACCCAAATATCTCTTCAATAATTTAACTAGAAGGAACACATT
>NC_089796.1:61013862-61091362 GCF_040412425.1 Macrobrachium rosenbergii
GCTTAAATATTCAGTTCTATATGTTCTGTTCTTATAGGTTCCCTATTTATTATCATTTTGCTAACCTAATTTACAGAGGCGTTTATGATATTTTTTTCCTAGCTTATCTGATATATTTTTCATTATGGGTGAGTTGTGTGTCTATTAAATCTTGCTTCTTGTCTCTGGCTAATGTGTGCGGGTTTGTATTTATGATTGCGTTGGCGTACGAAAATTCCTGCAGGTAATTCCGTGCAAGAGCAAATATTTTCATTTGTCTCTCTCTCTCTCTCTTCTCTCTCTCTCTCTCTCTCTCTCTCTCTCTCTCTCTCTCTTTTAAATTACTTTATCTTTAACTTATTCGGCCTTGAACGTTAGGCTGTGTAATGGATGATTGAATCTCAGACAAGTAACCACTATGTCGCGATAATAATCCCGCTTGAAATTAGTATGTCCGAGCAAGGCTGCTTTCCTCTTTTTAACGTCATATACAACGCACATCTGCAGGTCTTCAGTTTAACAACACCCTCGTTACGATTAGAGCATCATTATCTCATCGTTTAATATTGATTGCCATCTTTGGTTGTCGTTCTTTGTAATGCAAGTTATTTTTTATTGCATAGGAATTGAAGCATTTATATCGTCTTTCTTTTTATTTCAGTTTTAGGGTTAGTTTCTGCGTCGATGACAGTTGTCCTTGGAAAGTCTGTTCTTTTTGCCAGTAAGTCAGTGAGCCAGTCTTTCGTAGTTTTAAAGACATTTTCTGCATTAACCCCTTTGCTTCACTGCGGTCATGGATAGCTCATCCACCCTTGTGCTGTGTTCTACTCATAAGGTAGGGAGTATTAGTCCAGCGAGATATGTATGTATATATATATATATTATATATATATATATATATATATATATATATATATATATATATATATATACATTTATATATTTATATGCAGATATACATATAAAATGTGTATATGTATATGTAAATATATATATATATATATATATATATAAATACATTTATATATTTATATATAGATATACATATATAAATGTGTGTATATGTATATGTAAATATATATATATATATATATATATATATATATATATATATATATATGTATATATCTATATCTATCTATATATATAGAAATAGATATAAATATATACATATATAAAATATATATTTATATATTATATACACATTTATATATGTATATTTATATATAAGTATATATATGTATATATACATATACATATATATATTTATATATAAATATACGTATATAAATATATATGTGTGTATATATATATATATATATATATATATATATATATATATATATATACACAGAAAGAGGTGTAGTAGGTATCATGATCTGCATCATACAGACAAATTTGCTGATAGTGTGAACGCCTTATCTTCAAAATGAAAATCTCATCATCATGAAAATTAAGTATATTATTTCAAATTATTGTTGACGAATTTTTAAATGCATTTGGTTGGAAGTAAAAACAAATGTGTTCGTATTTTACATTTATCATGATCTTTTTAAAAAGATTTTGTTAAGTAAATATTTTTAATACACAAAATCGGCTTGGATAAATTTTTCTGCTTTCATAATGTCTACTTTACATTTCTAGCCCCTCCGGCAAAAGAGCCCAGGCTAATGTGAGACAAAAAGCCGCAGTAGTTTGCCCGTAATTTCGATAGGGGTATGAGGCTTGAAAAGTTCTGCAGCCGAACAGAGAATGTCCTACTGTAATTTCTTCCATTCATGGTGCATACAATCTGTAGTTTTGTTGGTGGTATTGTTTTTCAATTTAGTATTTTTAGACATGATTCTAAATTCCAATCTAATATTACAGAAGTGATCGTCGCAGAAGAATTTTATGGTACTGTATCTGCATGGCATAAAAAAATGTGGTGGTAAAAATAATAATTGCTTCGTAGATCCTGTTATTTAAACTTCGCTTACCACCAAGAGTCCAGAAGTTGAGTCCGATACGGAGGAACTTGGTTGATCTAGGCCTGTTACCTGACAAAGTCATTTTAGTTGTGCAGACCTAAACAGTGAATTAAGTACTTGGTAATTGGTCGCCATGCTGGGTGGCAGCGAGGTTGAAAACGACATGGAGGCAGCAACCTCATTTCAACCTCAGAGACTTGGAATGTTTTCTCTGAGTACGTAAAGGTGGTGAAAAAATAATGAAACAGTGGGGTCAAGCGCAGTAGCAATTTATTTTTTTAACCTTTTCGATTTTATAATCATTCAGAAGTTTTGAACTTAAGTAAAATGGTGCCGCTCAAAATATACTTCTTATCTATTGAATCCAAGAAAATTAGATGATAAGCTTAAGGAGGAAATAGTTAAAAGATGTGTGCAATAGTGGATTACATACAACTTTGTACAATTGACAATGGCCTGATAACATTACAAAAGTTCTCTCTCTCTCTCTCTCTCTCTCTCTCTCTCTCTCTCTCTCTCTCTTTCACAGACACACGCACACATAATCGCACTTTTAAATTCAGGTCAGATGAATAATCAACGAAGCCTGCAGTTATTTGTGGACTGTGCAATGTAAAATTTCCGTTTTAGAGAGCTGAGGGAAAAGATAGGCTGGAGCAGTGCAATATGAAATAGCATTTGTGCCTTTTATTATTTATACTCTGGGGAAAGCTGTTTGATGTTCAGACGTGTCTTCGTGTTATCTGCATTTCTTCCTGTTTCCCTTTTCCCCGTATTCATTACCGCTCTCTCTCTCTCTCTCTCTCTCTCTCTCTCTCTCTCTCTCTCTTCTCGAAGGGTTTGTGGTATTTTTCTTTTGATTCTCTTTTTCTTTGCTCTTTCTCTCTCTCTCCCTCCCTTTGCCATTATTGTACTCCTCGAAAGGTTTTTGGTGTTTTGTCAGCGTTCATTATGCCATCGTCTTTCTTTTGTCTCTTTGGTTTTACTCTCTCTCTCTCTCTCTCTCTCTCTCTCTCTCTCTCTCTCTCTCTCATCTTCAAATGAGATATAGTAAATGTAAGCTCCTGCAAATTCAGAGATTTAGCAGACGACTGGGCATCGATCCACACTGTAGGACTGCCCAGGATCTGATCAGTGTCTTCATCTCTCTCCGATGCCATTAAACGTTCCCTCTTTCTCTCTCGAGATCTCTTTAATGTCCTTGATAAATCTCTTTCTCCTTCTCATTGTAATAGTAGCTCTCTCTTTGTCTTATGCAATCTCTTTCTTCCTGTCTTTGTAACAGTTACGCTTTCTCTCTCTCTCTCTCTTCCTCTCTCTCTCTCTCTCTAACAATAATCTTTGTCTCTTTACCTTTTTAATTCTTAATTCATTCTTCCCATCCCTAGCGTTTCTGTAATTGGTGGTAATATTATAAATAATACTTATACCAATGCTAGCTTAAATATCATTATAATAATATTACGAACACTGTCCTAGTTATTGGAATGGTTAAAATATCCTATTTTTTTTTTATTACAAAAATAATAATGTGATTATCATTGTTATAGTTTACATATATATATATATTATATATATATATATATATATATATATATATATATATATATATATATATATATATATATATATATATATATCTCTCTACTGTAACTGTGGAATTTTAAGTAGTGAGTTTTATTGCCTGTCGTTTGTTATAAAGCTCTTGGTAACCTCGAACCAGTTCTAATAACGTCTCGTCCCTTTTGATTATTTTTAACGAGCCTGTTGGCGCGCTGAATCGGCCCTGCTGTCTCCCCTACCCTCCTGATCCTCATCTACTCCTGCTCTCACCCGGGGGCGGACAAACCGGCTTGGAGGGGTGGGTGGCTGTGGCACATCTCTAATGTCACCTGGGGACAAACAAGAAAGGCCCACTAGATTTTATTATTGTAGATGCTGTTCACGGCAGGAACAGTGAATAACTAACTGCAGTTCAGAGGAGTCCTATCTTGTTCGTAAATACAGTGTGCCTGATAAGCAAGGGTACTGACACTTCGACAGAGGTAATGATTTGGTCGTTTTCGTAAGTATACGCTTTGTTCGCCCGTTTCCGTGCGGTAAGGAAGACACGAATAATTGAATGGTAAACGGAACGAAAAGTTAAAGAAAGATCATTTCTGTTGCCTTTTTACTTGAGGTTGAGTAATTGATTGACTGAATGATATATTAAAGACTTCCTCACTATTATGCGAGGGAAGACGGGCGGCAGAATCTGGCTGCGAACATTTGCAGGAGAAATCTAATGTTGCTCTGTATTTCTGACGGAATAGTGAGGAGATATATATTTTGTAATTGCTTTAATAGCGTGACATGAAATTGCAAGGAATTCGTAATTATCAGGACAGACATTTAAACGGCTAAGCCAGTGTTTCATTTGTATTATGTAGTCACCATAAAACTGACTACCCAGATTTAAATAAACCGAACCTAGATGTACCTCATAATATGCATAAAAGAAGGAAACATGCTCTCTTGCTTGCAAGTCAGTATTATAAAAGAAAATTGCGGATTGCCGGTAACATCTAATTCTGAGTGGGGTTCCTCTTATAAATGAAATTGTAAAATAAGTAAAGTATTGCTGATGTAATAAACAAATTTTTTTTTCTCCCACTTCATAAAACAGGGACTTGGGGCTTCTCTGGGAAGCACTGTAGGGTTTCCAGCAACACCAGGGACCCAAATTTCCTCTGAAATCCCCTGAAGATAGCCTCTATAAGTCTAATTGATTTAATTTAGTTTTCGGAAAAGACACAGAACAAGGTTCCTGCATTATAAAGCTCCTTGAATATACGGTATCCGTTCTGAAGTCAAACATAAGTCTCCCGAGCAAAAGATGGATTCCGTGTCATCAAGGAGTTTAGAAAGCAGGGACTGTGTTGTGTGTCTTTTGCTAAAACCAAATCAAATGCATTTGATTCCTGAGGGAATCTTTTATCCTTTTTGATACCCGGGACCTTCAGGTGCTTCTCAGAGAATCTCAAAGGCCCTGTTTTATAAAGTGGAAGAGACAGGGTGCCCTTTTTTGGCCAATATGACTTCCACATGTTTGAAATGGAGTATTTTTCGTTGAAGGATAATCGTATATTTTTGTAGAGTAATAAATTTCTTGAATGTGTTTAATTTTTTCTTAATGATCTTATTACTGCAAAAATTTTGTTATTATTATTATTATTATTATTATTATTATTATTTATTATTATTAGGCATCATGTTGGTGAAGAAATCATATAGATTCTACGTACAAAAACATAAATTCAGCATGCAAATGTACCTTAGAGTCAAAACTAACCTTCATACCTTGATTGTTGAAAGGATTAGTTCATTGTCACCATAATTTTAGCAAAAAAAAATAGGACGTTACTGGAAGAGATGTATAATGAATAATAAAAACGAACAGAAAAAGGAATGTGCCATACTAGATTCTCACCTCTCAGGAGCCACCGGTTTACAACAGCACACTCGAACGATTACATAACCTCCGGTGTTTATATCATGAAGATTTCATTCAATCCTCCGCCCGCCCCCCCTTGAAAAATTGAAAAAAATCATTAGAACGAGCAGTAACAACCTCGTCTTTGAATCAGAGAGAGAGAGAGAGAGAGAGAGAGAGAGAGAGAGAGAGAGAGAGAGAGAGAGGCCTAACGAAGGAAAAATCGGCAATTTTGATATTGAGAACCAGTTTTAACATCGGCAACTAGTTTCGGGCTTTAAACCGTACCGATACAGAAAGACGGTCATAGGGCAATTTAAAATGAAACAGGAGACCTCGAATGGTCAGTTCAGTGATCAGTGTGGGTCTTTGAACTTTCTTGGGATTTTCTTAATTATAGTTTGGCCTTTACTGACAGCGTCGAATATAGGCTGTTACCTCTTCGCGTAATGGCATTGCCAGTTCATTGGACTAGAACTATCTCATTCTTCGTCTTCGTAAAAGGTTGAGTTGGAGGACGTACTCTATTATATATATATATATATATATATGATATATATATATACATATATATGTTATATATATATATATATATATATAATATATATATATATATATATATATATATATATATATATCTCTCTCACTATATAATAAGTGTGGCATAAGTAAATCAAACTTTATTTTTCAGCTAAATCTTCATTTTTTTTCCAGATATTTTATACAACCATAGAAGTTAACAAAGAAGAGAGTAAAAGCAATTCAGTTCTATCAAAACAATAAAAATGTCCAATGAACTGGCAAAGCCAGAAATATCATTTTGCAATTACGCTATAGAATTTTGTTAATATATTGTATTAATATTAACTTGCATACACAAAAAACACACACAAACAAAGGGCATATATATGCCCCTGTTATATATAGCATGTATATATATATATATGTATATATATATATATATATATATATATATATATATATAGATATATATATAATATATATATATATACATATATGTATATATAAAATATACCATTTATATAAGAAGGTGAGACGAAGAAACTAGGAATTTGAATACAGTGCACTTGAGAGGTAATAGCATACACACACACACATATATATATCTACATTTTCAAGTTCACTATATATATGTAGGAATAAACTATATCGAAAATTAAAGAAAGGAGTTAAAGTCCCAAATTGGTTTTATTCACAAGTTCACCTGAGATGTGAATAAACTTACGTTCAAAGGATTTTGTGATATTCTCAAGCCATTCGTTCTTTCGTGCGCATTCGATATATATATATATATATATATATATATATATATATATATATATATATATGTATATATATATATATATATGTGTATGTGTGTGTGTGTGTATGTATGTATGTATATGTATATATATATATATATATATATATATATATATATATATATATATAATATTTTGCATATATATATATATCCGAAAGCAGCAATACTTTCTTATCGGAGTAAAAAGAAAATATTTTTTGCTTATTATTGCCAAAAACACGGGATTTATCGGAACCATATATCTTCTTAGTCCACCTCCTCTTATCTACATCGTTATGGACCGTCAAGCACGGAGTGTCAGAACATTATTTTATATTTTTACTTATTCATCTTTCCATTATCCCCATGCTTTCCGTTTATGATTTCACAGAAGGATCTCTCTCTCTCTCTCTCTCTCTCTCTCTCTCTCTCTCTCTCTCTCTCTCTCTCTGTGTGTGTGTGTGTGTCTCTGTCTCTCTCATTTCTTCCTAATTCCTTGAAAATATTCTTCTGTACATGAGGATTATTTTTGTATGCATTAAATTTTGGAATATCTTTGGGTAGATTTTTTAAAATTCTTTTACTCTCTCTCTCTCTCCTCTGATGTCTCCTGCGTTCTGCGAATAATAATCTCCACCCGTTTTTCCAATCTGACTCTCCAAGAACAAGAATCCCCCTCATTTCTGCCATTTTTCATCTCCTTTTCCCTCCTCCCTTGCACCTCCTTCATCACTCTCTCGTTTCCTTTCGCTCCGCGATGCAGACCTTTCCATCAACCGGCTCGTAACCTTTCCCTCGGCGTTTCTTGCTCATTTCCTTCCATTTATATTTCGCCTCCTTTCTGCTCTTTTCTCCGCCGGCTCTTTCAACCCAGCCCCAGCTTTTCCTTCGTTGGCACTTCTTCCAAATCATTATTCCTAACAAAGTCTGATTTGTTCTATGTTATTATTACACATTTCCTACCCTAACTACTCAATTCCTTGCTCCTTTTCCTGTTTAACAAGGTCTGTCTTTTCTTCTCTGCCTTTTCTGCAAACTTCTCATTCCACATATTTCTTAATATAGCTTTTAAATATTCCCTGGCCTCCATTTTTTCCTGCAAAACACTACCTTATCACATTCAATTCTCTACAATCTCAGGAAATTACTCCCGCGCCCTTAATAAGAGAGACTCAAATCGCATGCTTGACAGAGAGAGAGAGAAAGAGAGAGAGTTCAAAATAAAAAACGCACCCATATTTAATTTCTTCTAAATTTATAAATCATCACCAGCAATTTCAAAACCATAAACATATTAAACGCTCTAAATCAACCAGGATATTCTTCTTTTTTTCACCGTACGTCCTTTTTTCTTTTATCAAGCCGTATACATTATCAGAGGTCTCATATAACGATGGTCACCCCTCCAAGTACTGACCAAGTCACCATTCGCAACTCTGATGACCTGACGACTAAAGGTGAAAATTTTCCACATACTGTCGACGAGGTGGTTCCAGGAATCGTTAACTCTACAGGTCTCTCTCTTTTTTTTTTTAATGAAGCTGCTAGCCCCATGCCCTTCTTATACTCCACCACAGTCGACTGACTACCATAAATTAAATGTGCATCCTGCTTATATCTGTATGCGGTATCGTAAGCAGAATTTTCATATATATATATATATATATATATATATATATATATATATATATATATATATATAAATATATATATAAATATGTATATATATACTTATAAAGTATTATAGCTGTATAAAGTATTATATATATATATATATATATATATATATATATATATATATATATATATATATATATATACACACACACTTATTTAATGCAGAAAATTTCGCTTACGATACCGCATACAGATATAAGCATGGTGCGCATTTAATTTATGAAAGTCAGTCAACTGTGGTGGAGTATAAGAAGAAGAGCATGGGGCTCTCATCTTCATTCAAAAAAAAAAAAAAGGAGAACTGTAGAGCTAACGATGTTTACAACCACCTCGTCGATGTGCAAAATTTTCACCTTTATTGGTCAGGTCATCAGAGTTGCGAATGGTGACTTGGTTAGTACTTGGAGGGATGACCATCGTTATATGAGACCTTTGATAATGTATACGGCTTGATAAAAAAAAATAAAGGGCGTACGGTGAAAAAAAAAAAGAATATTGTAGTTGATTTAGAGCGTTTCATATGTTTATGGTTTTGAAATTGCTGGTGATGATTTATAAATTTAGAAGAAATTAAATATGGGTGCGTTTTTTATTTTGAACTCTCTCTCTCTCTCTCTCTCTCTCTCTCTCTCTCTCTCTCTCTCTCTGTCAAGCGTCAAGCATGCGATTTGAGTCTCTCTTATTAAGGGCGCGGGAGTAATTTCCTGAGATTGGAGAGAAGTGAATGTGATAAGGTAGTGTTTTGCAGGAAAAAATGCGAGGGCAGGGAATATTTAAAAGCTATATTAAGAAATATGTGGAATGAGAAGTTTACAGAAAAGGCAGAGAAGAAAAGACAGAACTTGTTAAACAGGAAAAGGAGCAAGGAACTGAGTAGTTAGGGAAGAAAATATGTAATAATAACATAGAACAAATCAGATTTGACCAGGAATAATGATTTGGAAGAAGTGCCAACGAAGGAAAAGTGAGGCTTGCCGAAGAGCCGGCGGAGAAAGAGCAGAAAGGAGGCGAAATATAAATGGAAGGAAATGAGCAAGAAACGCCGAGGGAAAGGTTACGAGCCGGTTGATGGAAAGGTCTGCATCGCGGAGCGAAAGGAAACGAGAGAGTAATGAAGGAGGTGCAAGGGAGGAGGGAAAAGGAGATGAAAAATGGCAGAAATGAGGGGGATTCTTGTTCTTGGAGAAGAGTCAGATTGGAAAAACGGGTGGAGATTATTATTCGCAGAACGCAGGAGACATCAGAGGAGAGAGAGGAAGTAAAAAAGAATTTTAAAAATCTACCCAAAAGATATTCCAAGAATTTAATGCATACAAAAATAATCCACATGTACAGAAGGAATATTTTCAAGGAATTGGGGAAGAAATGAGAGAGAGAGAGAGAGAGAGAGAGAGAGAGAGAGAGAGAGAGAGAGAGAGAGAGAGAGAGAGAGAGAGAAAGGTTCCTTCTGTGAAATTTTAAACTGAAAGATGAATAAGTAAAAATATAAAACAATGTTCTGACACTCCGTGCTTGACGGTCCATTACAATGTAAATAACTGAAGATGAGGTGGACTAAGAAGATATGTAATTTTGAGAAATCCAGTGTTTTTGGTGATAATAAGCAAAAAATATTTTGTTTTTACTCCGATAAGAAAGAATTGTTGTTATCTGATGCTGATGTATGCAAAAATTATATATATACATACACACACACACATACATATATATATATATATATATATATATATATATATATATATATATATATATATATATATATATATATATATATATATATATATATATATATATATAATGTGTGTGTGTATGCGTACTCACGATTATGTTGAAAGACAAGGTGGATTGACGTCAAACAAACAAATACTCCTAACAGAATTACATAATTTGTAATATCACCTGTAAAAAAGGCTTAAGAATAATTTAGGTCTGTAGGTCTTGTCTTCTATATTGAATCTCTTCCATCTCTTCTCCTCCTCCTCCTCCTCCTCCCTACCACTTACCGCCCCCTTCCTCTCCCCTTCTGTTCTAACGCCTACACCCTCCTCCGCACTCTCAAATAAGTTCCCTTCTGACATGACCTGAGTTATCTCTGATCTCATTCCACTCTACAAATTGTGAGTGTGAGGGAGAGAACCCTAGCTTGTAGGGATGTAAGGGAGCAAAATACAGCAGGATATGGGTACCTGTACAGAAAGATATGATCAATATCCGAGTGTGGGTGGTGGGGGACAGAGGGGGCAATGTCATTGGGTAGGCAGAGAGATACAGAGGAGGGGGAGCCTGGGAAGAGGGGGAGGGTAATTCTACTTTGAGAATATATAGGGGCTACTTCGTGCTGAGGGCCCTCTTGAGAAAGGGGGGAACGCGCACCCTACCCACGAAGAGACACGTGCACCCACGTCCTGGTCCCATTTAGTTATTACGTCATGATAATAAGTGATTTAGTTATGGCATCACAAAATTAAAGGGGTGGAAGGACACGTCTTCCCATCGCTCTTTCATAACTAGGTCCCATAGATTCATTGCATCTTGATGATATGCGATTTGGGTTTGGCTAAGGCTGCACAAATATCATTACATCGTATTGGAAGCGATTTGGCTACGGCTGCACAAATATATCAAGGAGGAAAGGATAATCTTCTGAAAACCTTTCGTAACCTGTCCCCATATACCCATTGCATCATTATGTGCAATCTGTTTACAGTCGATCTGATTATAGCATTCGCAAAATAAGTAGGGTTTAGAAATAAAAATTTTGCAACTTTTGGGACAAGCTCATGCTGGTGCGTAACGATGGAAACTTCTGACGCAGAGAAGCTTTGAAGTATTTTCAAAATGTTAAAGGAAATGTACCTCTTTACTCTGTTCCATTCAGAATGTGGCATTTGTTCAGTAGAGCTACGAATTAACAACACAAAGATTTTCTTTCTGTAGTATTTAGTAAAGGCACCTAATATTTTTATTCTTTCCTGTAAACAAACATTTTATAGAAGAAACTCATATGTCATGGATTAATCGATATTTATTACAAAATGAGTTATTTTTAAATAATTTGTATTTGTACATTTATACTGTATTTCACTCTAGTACTTTTATTTTATATTTCGTTCTGTTATTTCCTTCTATTGCTGTCTGTATTACCCATTTAGTTGTATATTCACTTAATTTTCTGTTCTCCCCTGCTCATTAACATGTCCTATCACAGGTCCTATCGTACTTGCTTTACTTATTCTGTATTTTATCTTTATCTTTTCTGTACGCCATTATCTCCAGGGTTTGTGTAAACTGCATCCTTATCCAAGATTTACTTCAACGATTATCATCCTTTTTTTTTCGATCCTTGTCTTTCCCCGTTGCACCCCGAGTATTCTCTAGTACTTTTTACCCCTTTCAACCAAACGAGAGGCAACCACATTATATCACTCAGTTAAAAATCTTTATAAATGGGTGTATTTCCGCGGCCCTTGATTACCCCAGCTGCATCTTGAAGCAGCCTTAACGATAAAGCTTCTTTGTACAGTATTTTATGCACATAGTGTTACTGGAATTTGGCTGTTACAATCATCACCAGTTGTAAAATGTTACTGACGAGTTTGAAATATATTCCAAGTTGTCGCTGGAATCCAAGCTTATGAAAGACTATTTCTACATTAAATGGAAGGAGATTTGGGGAGCTTGTAGTCGAGTGGTGTCTGAACAAATGATATTCCTTTATCACGGAATAAAAAATAAGAATTACCTGGCAACGAGGATTTATGAAAACTTGTCTTGCTTTCAGAGAACAAAGCGAAGGAAACTCAAGCAGAGGTAAAACATACAAGAAACATAACATTCGTATTTATAAACATGCGATATAGCTACCATAAGAAAAAAAGTGCCACAACAGTGGCACAGTATGCATTCATTAGAGGGGATGGAAACACTCAATGGCTCTTTTTCCTGTCGTGGCCTCATGCCGTTTACTTGCAGTTTTTTATGTATATACACACAGTAAATTCTGGATGATAAAAAGAAGTGTAAGGGAAACTTGCATTAGCCTGAAGTCGATAGTCAGTATTTGCTTGAATTGTAAAACAAGAAATATATATATATATATATATATATATATATATATATATATATATATATATTTATATATATATATGTATATATATATATATATTTATATATATATATATATATATATATATATATATATATATATGTATATATATATATAAATGGTATAAATGGTTGTTTTCACAGCCTTTTCCATATCAAGATATACCATTATAGTTTTTCACACGATTTTCAAATATCTTAATTATAGATATGATTCATTTATAAATAAATAAATAAATATATATACAGGTATATATATGTGTGTGTTGTTTGTTTTTGCGTATGTGAAATATTGGAAAGTATCCAGAATTATCTGAAACCATAATTTTTAATGAAAATGTGGTTATGATATATAGAGCCAAATAAAATAACTGAAATACAGTGTTTCTCTGCATTTCTGCATTGATTTTTTATACATGAGAGGGAATTCTCTCTCTCTCTCTCTCTCTCTCTCTCTCTCTCTCTCTCTGGATACGCTGTAAGTGTTCACTTACATAAGTATCCTTTGAGCTGTAGGAACGAAGTATTGATTTTGTAATGGAGGTGTCGGCTAGGTCCATAGTTTATAGTTTAACCTGTAGAAGATAATATTTTTGATTAGACATTAAGTTACTCTTGAATGTGTACGCTTTTTCCTTTTAGGACTACGAGAGGCAAGTAGTGTTCTAGAGAGTATGATTGCAATTTAGGAAATCCGCATGAACTACCTGGCAAAATAATGATTTTTCTATTGGAGTCGCCCATCTCATATGAAACAGTCAATAGCGGAAAGTTACTAACCCATTTTTAAGGGAAGGATACTGATTAATTTTTCTAACCCGAATTTCAGCAACTATGGCTAGAGAGAGAGAGAGCAGTAAATGTTGCTAAAAGTCTAAAGCAAGCGAACCGATATTAATGAAAACCTAACTGAGAACTTATCTCTTGAACCTTTGCTTCTGACTACTTACTCGACAGACCAAGTATATATCTCTTCTACCCACCACCTGCAACCTAGTCCCATCCAAACCAGCCCCACCCTATTCACCACCCACTTAATTTTCCCCTTCCATGTGCTGCAATTACTGGAATATTGCCTAACGCAGCGGACAACTTCCTTTGTTTCCGTAACTTAGTTATCTTCACCGTTCATTGTACGTGAATCCCGCCGATCATCAAAGTTACATCGCATCATCGTCAGCATCGTTAGACATTCATCTTACTCAATTTTCATATTTCATTAGTTAATTCTTATCCTTGTTGAAATGAGAATGAGAGAATACGCGACAAAGTGAATTCAAGAGGTATAGACTGTATATGTTAGTTGTGTGCGCTATCCACTGCAAAGGAACCTGAAAAGAGGGATTGGAAGGGGATAATCTGTATGTTTATTCTTGAAGAAAAAAAGTATGCCTTAGTTTAACCAGACCACTGAGCTGATTAACAGCTCTCCTAGGGCTGGCCCGAAGGATTAGACTTATTTTGCATGGCTAAGAACCAGTTGGTTACCTAGCAACGGGACCTACAGCTTATTGTGGAATCCGAACCACATCATAGCGAAAAATGAATTTCTATTACCAGAAATAAATACTTCTTCTTCTTCATTGGTCGGTCGGAGATTCGAACGCGAGGCCAGCGGAGCGCTAGCTGAGAACGTTCAAAGGTAAAATTATAGAAGGTCCTTCGTCATTTTGGTATACCCATTATATATCTAAAATTAATTTTAATTATTGCTGAATGGAGTAATGTTAATGTTGATGGAGTAAATAATGTCACATTTGCTGTTTGTCCCTCTAATTGATATTGTACTAAAAAAATGGTTAAAGATGTAGATAGAACCTTGGCAGACTTATAATATGAGAACTATGAAACGGGAGGCTGGAATTACAGTAGGTGGAAATTTGTGGAAGGTTAAGAACAAGAAAGACTTTATTGCGGAATTTCACAGAGCTCCTTGCGTCGCACGGTATATATTCATTACATACATACATACACACACATGTATACCATGTATATGTATGTATGTGTGTGCATATATTATATATATATATATATATAGCATATATATATATATATATATATATCTATATATATATATACATATATATATATATATATATATATATATATATATATATATATATATATATATATAGTCCCGTAGTCCTGATGAAAAGCGTTTGGTTATGGCCGCCATACGTCCAAAACCAAAACAATTAATCCCTTGTAAGGGCTTGAGAACGCTTTCGTATTCGAATATATTTTCATCATTAATTTTAATGTGATACGAATAACTTGCAATTTTGAGATGGAAAAATACGAGTAAATAAAACTTAAACAATTTTTTCACTCCATTTCTTCTTATTTTTCAGTCATGAAAATTTGTCACATTCCTTGAGGACTTTGCTTCTCTTACCCCTCCCTTGGGGCGGCAGCGCTCCTCTTTCCAGTTTCCATTTCATAGATTTCCTTTCCATCGATCGGGCGGTGAGTTCAGTTGACATCTGATACGTTTAACATGTCTCATGAGAATGTTCAGGCGCATTGCTACTGACAGTGATTAAACTCCGTGTCTCGGAATGCTTCTGCCGTTCTGTTGATATTTTTCCTTGGAAACATCGAATACAGAGGGAAATTTTCGTTTCCATGTCATTTATCCATTCAGTCCAGCTGTGCGTTCCCTACGCCATGAAGAGTGAGTGTCTTGACTGCAGCGGATGAATTGGTTGATCGAATGAGTACGCTTGCGACTCGACAGCGCGTCTTTGAGTATAGAAGTGTTTGGAAGTGAAAAGCAAAGGTAGGAAGGATAATTGGAAATAGGAAAGAACTTTCTGGGCATTGTATTATTGTAAAAATTATTCTGAAAGAAACAGTGCATTCGGGACACAAATCAAGATATTTTTAAAATCGTATTTGCAAATGTACTGTTCTCCTGTTTATAAACATAAACGGATTAACCGCTAATTAGGATTTTTACTTATTAACATACTAGTATGGTCAGATATATATATATATATATATATATATATATATATATATATATATATATATATATATATGTATATATGTATATGTATGTATGTATATATATACATGTATTATATATATGTAAATATATACACATACAAATATATATGTATATATATATATATATATATATATATATATATATATATATATATATATATATATATATATATATTATGAGAGAGAGAGAAAGAGGAGAGAGAGAGAGAGAGAGAGAGAGAGAGAGAGAGAGAGAGAGAATAGATTAATAACAAAATGAAATAAAGTAAGCAGGGATAGATTAAAAGTAAGCAGAGGGGAGAAAAGGGCAGAATAATTAAGGACCGCCTACAAGAGGGATAAGTATATGAGTATCATCAGGTAAGGTAAACGAGGGGAGAAGGAGATGGAGAGAAAGAGAGAGAGAGCGAGAGAAAGAGGGGTTGTTAGAGGGCCTCCCCTTAAGAGAGAGAGAAAGAGTTCCTATTTATGTCACTGCTGACGGAGTAATATGCGAAATTCATTCGAATATTTTCTCTTCCAAGTATAATCAGTGTTTATGGGAAGGACAAATGGGAAACCCTTATTCACAGTAATGACCGTGTAAGAGTATAATTAATTATTAGTTATTCATCAGTTAGAACATGAAGTCTTCATTGATGAAAACATTTTGAAGGTCATTGGATCTGCTTAATTTGCTAGTGCTTAAGACTATAAAGTCAGTAGTGTTGTTTGTCGATGGTTTGATAGTGCTTTGGTCAGTGGTCATAATTTTATGTGCTAATATTTAAACTATCATTATCTTTTTATTTGTTAATGGTTAAACATTAATCAAATCAAGATTTTTATCTGTTACTAGATAAATTATAGTGAAGTTAATATTTTCAGCTGTTAGTGGCTAAACCTTATCAGTTCAGCTGTCACCCAGTTTTCATTTGAGACATAAAAATCTCCAAGACGTTATCTTGAAAACATGCACTTGGCCAGAAATATCATCACCCTCTAGTTATCCGCCTCGAGACGCATAATCATCGACAGTGTGTTGCTTTGCAAAGAAACTTCAGCTGACGGCCTAACCCCAACTGTTCGTTTGAGAAGCATATATTTGCGGACTGTTTTGACGGAAATCCTCGAGTTAATTAACTCCGTAATCGCCTTGAGTGAACGAGATGCATTGTGGCACAGAAGCAAGGTTTCTTTATTCGTAATTGGTTGTAAAATTTCGTTATGTGTCAAGGAACAGGATCTCGTTGTTGATAAATTTACGTATGTTGTCCAGAGAAAGAGAGAGAGAGAGAGAGAGAGAGAGAGAGAGAGAGAGAGAGAGAGAGAGAGAGAGAGAGCGAGCGAGCTCATTTATGATGCTGTCCGTTTTGCAAATCAGTCGGACTCGTGAAAGACTTTTATGTGAGACCAAACCTGTAGCATGGAATGCTACATAATATCTGTAAGGCTTCAGCGAGGGGTCATACTTACAATACGACTTTTTATAGACTATTTCCACTAGACTCCCTCTTCCCCTTTCGGGCAGATAGCGCCAAAAGGGCAGAGCCTTCCGGTTCTCAGTAATTCTTTCGGATTTTCTTTCGATCCCCATGCCTTTTTTCTTGACTTCAGTCGACAGTGAAACACGTTCAGAGCTGGGTTAACTAGTGGGCGGCAGACAGGGATAAAATCACTGGCCTTGCAAGTACAATCCCAGTGTTCTACACAACTGTGGCATCCACATGCCAATATATATATATATATATATATATATATATATATATATATATATATATATATATACATACATATATATATTTATACATTATATGTACACATATTTACATATATGTGTGTTAAAAATCATATGCAGCTAACATGGAGAAAGACAGAGAAAAAAAACCATTAATGAAAATAGAGGGAGAAGGTGAACAACAGCTTTAGGCAGAAAATGATGTTCTACACCGGCGTGTATATAGAAAGGTGTGTGTACATAGAAATGGATCTCAGAGTGGGAGATGCAAATTAAGAGAATTCTCTGAAGTTGAATGCGGTCCTAGGTCAATGGAGAGAGTGATTTGAGAGTGTGGCCGATAGAAGAGATGCAGATTTGAATGATGCAAGAGTAGAAAGAATTGTTTAAATTTGAGGATGCTTGTGTAAGTGAAAATTGAGGACAAAAGTCAGTTAAGAGGATGGTTGATGAAAAGACACCAACAGTTCTTGATGCGATTACAAGTGAGTTTTAAAATGGTGAAAGTGTGATTGGGTACTTGACCAGGGTATGTAAATGGATTGATGAGGGAAAAGTTAAAACTGAACTAGACAGAGATAATTAGTATACTAGAAAAGATGCATGGTAGGATCTTGATGAGAATTAAAAATGATGACTGATGGTTAGATAAGGGAGATGGATGTTAAGGTTTTAGGAAGTAATACTTCGTGTAAATAAAGTTACCGGATGCAAACACATACGCGATACGACTGTCTATTCTGGAATCAGCGGAGACAGTGGAAATTTCTAAATACAACAAGAATCTCATAAACTACTACTATGAAGGAACACACAGAAAGAATCTTATAGCATAATGATAACAATATCTGTTTAAGCATATTTTTCGGAACTGGCTGTTATTCACAAGGTATATCATATAAAAGTATAAAAATCCATGCACGTCATAGCCTCGAAATTGTGTTGTGCTAGTATAAGAATTTAACTGACTCCACGTTAAGTGTATTCAGCTCATTAGTTCCTTAATATTTATATAGGAAAATACGCTCTCAATATTTGCATAAAGACCAGACATAAGATTTACATTTTGTAAGGAGTCTTCAAAAGCAGTCGGTTTTCGGGCAGGATTTAAAACGTAGCCTCCATTTTTCATGCAACCTGTGATCCTCGAAAACTTATGAACTATGTTATTAGACTTGATAGATGAAATCTAGTTGCAAAACTGGTTATATAGCTTTAATAATAGCTTTAATCAATAACACCATTATAATTCAAGGATTCAGAACATAAATTCAAATAAGAATAATTCTACTTTGTGTAATCTTTAAGAGCCAGCTACCCGAAACACTTTAATATTCATTTTCTGAAAATTCCGTGGATGAGTTATTTATATGAAGTGGTGTAACCAAAAAATGGAGAACTATTTTGAAGGGGAATCAGTACATAATATTTCAGTTGAAACAGGGAGACATCCCCCTTTCGACTTCCTTATTGCAAACGTTTGCCTGATTAACGGTTATAGTTATCACATGTCATTGGACTGGTTAATTTTCACTCTGCATAGAAATGTACCTTGTAAACATTCATGTTGTTGTTCAGTATAATTTCCTTTGGAGAAAAATGTTAAATATCTCTCGATAATCTTTCAGTTCATTTTTCGTTTGTTACTTGAACCCGTCATTAACATTATCATGCTAATACAAGACAAACAAACGGACTGAAATACAGGTATTGTTCTTTTCATGTATCATTGTCATAATTGGATGAGAGAGAGATAGAGAGAGAGGGAGGAAGGAAGGGGGCGGGGCGCGTTTAGGGCCAGTCGGTAAGAATGGTTCCAAAACAACCGAATTTTATTAAAAAAAAAGGATACAAAGGAATAGTGTTAGATTCTCTCTCTCTCTCTCTGCTCTCTCTCTCCTACCAACAATGACTCTCTCCGAGGAACTGTCAGATCTCTGCACGAGGAGTTCTTGGAAAACATAAGTACCGGTAACGTTATATATACTCCAGTATGCCGAGTCATGCCCGCAAATGCAGCGGGAGTTTTGAAGCCACCTCTCGAGAGTCCATTTGAATGATAACTCAAAACATCAAAAAGAGTTTGCACAGAAGATTAATTGAAAGGCCTCTTTCGCACACATATCTTCTCAATCGGTTTAATTATCGACCTGTCACTTTTTTTTTCGAAGATATGAAGATTTCGATGATTTTGTTGAGACGGTATTTCTGAGTTAAGTTTTTTATTCTGGTAAATGTTACAATGATTGGCTGATTCTTGGATTGCTATTATTCTTATTTTCTGCATTGTGAGACACATTTTTCACTTGATCCTTTATTTCCTTCAACTTTTAAGGTTTCGTTGTTTCTGGCTTTAGTTTCTGCTTTTAAATCTATATTTCCTTATTGTTTTTTAGAGATTAAATCAGTTTTGCATGCCATTTAACCCTGGCTCTATTGACCCTATTTTCTACTTTAAAAAATGTCATATCTAAAAACTTTTAGCTCACTTTCGTTTTGATCCCCAACAGAAAGCGAAGTGGAAAGGTAAGCCAGCGCCCCACAGGAGTCATGATTAATGGGACTACTTTAAAGGCGGTGATCTTTTAAAACCTCTTAATAACGCAAAGAATGTTGAAAGTTTGCCCGTGGAAGGATAAGAGGCAACTTTTCTTGAAATACGTAATATGAGTATTCTTACTGAATGATATTCCACTTGGGTCGTCGGTTTTCTTCAGACAACATTTTCCTATTTTCCTATGGTCTCTTTTGAGAAGGAATAGAAGAGAAATAGGAAATAAGAGAAGAACTGACGCCATATGTCCATCAGCATGAAGTAAAATTGCATAAGAGAAATACCGAGCCCAAAAGTAATCTTATATATTGACATGAATTAGAAAATTTTGGTGTAGGCGCCGTAGATGAATGCAGTCAGTAATCAGAAAAAGCTTTCTGTTATTTTATAATTACCTTTTCATAGCAATAACAATACTACACTATGCTCTACTTTTTAGCAAAACCTAGAAACGATTCTTGAATTGTGAACAACTTGCAAATATCCGATGATAACAAGGGCGTTCAGATGGCTAAAAACACTGGTCACTACTGTCATCCAAAATGTTTTGACTTAACAGCGAAAAAGTTTTTTTTTTTTTTCTTATATTACTAATTGTTACACTGTAACTTTGATCAGTAATAGTGGCGTCAGTTTGGCTTCGCAGATGTTGAAGAACATACCGTACACTTATGTACATAATATTTTACATTAGAAGATTATTCTTCCAGAACAAGAAACAAAATCATGTAAACCACAAAGCCCCAAAACTTGAACTTGAATCTCTAAATCTTAATTGATAATGCTCAGTTTCAAGAATATAGATAATGTCTCTATAAACACTAAACATATATATTAAGAATATTTCAATACGAATTTATTGTATGGGATCATTATTCTCAGTATCTCCGTAATAAAAGAGTGTTATTAAATAAGAATTCTGTTTGCTCGGCAACGTTGGTCATTATTGTTGTGACACAGATTATCAAATTATATCAATCACAATGAATGTTTTATATGACGGCAATTTAGTAAAGGAGTTTAGGAAGACGATTGCAATGGGTACTGATAATCAGACAAATAAAAGAAAGTTTAATAATGGTAAATGAAAGAAAAAAAAATTGTCGTTTGCGATACCAAGTAATAATAGTATGAAAAGGTCAAGTTTAAGTGGACGAGTAAAGACGAAGTCCTTGGGATGCGTGGAGTGAATGCGAAGATTAAAACCTCTTTAGAATTAATGGTTTGTGATAATGAGGGGTGGCTGGGTTTTAAATTACCAACACAACCTTTAGCAGAATAATCGCCTGATGGAGGTTTCAACGTGATGATGGACAGGGGGAAAAAAATGTATTTTAAATGTGGGTTTGTAGGAAGGTTGCGGAGAAGCTAAAGCAAAGCAGCTGCAAATGAGGCTGGTATGAGAGATAGTTTGGAAATTTGATGACTATGACCAAGAAAAGAGACGATAATGAGTGGAAAGGAAGATCTTTGAAGACGACTAGATTTCGTGATTAAGCCGGGTTTTGAGGTGATGTGTAAAGGGATCTGATGGCCAAAGTTGCTTTAAGAACGTGTATATATACTGTGTATATATATATATATATATATATATATATATATATATATATATATATATATATATATATTATATACATTTTTTTTCTTTTTTTCGTTTTGACGTGCTTTTTTCCCATTTTTATGTGGGGTAAGCACGGATGCCTTCTTTTGAAGGACTTTGATTTGGCGTTGGGGTAGGCCGTGGCCTCGATCGGCTGCCCTGCCTGACATCGCTTAGACCCCGGTAACGAATGTGTACATGTATTGTACCAAATTCCCCAGCTCCCATTATATATATATATATATATATATATATATATATATATATATATATATATATATATATATATATATATAAAATATGGTGAGAGGAAGAAAGAAGAGACGACGATTCCTGCTACATTCCTTCTGCAACGTCTAAATCGTGATTGAACTCTCTCAGTGTAGAAAACTGAGAGCTTCAGCCGCTCCATACACGTTCACAGAAGGCTCATCAGCAGCGAGTCGAACAACCTACACACATATTGCGACCCATCTCCATTCTGCACTCCCTCTCTCCCCTTGTGGATTGTGGCCTTTCTTTCCCAAGGAGCGAGAGATTGTGTGCTGGTTAGATGTAAATGGTGCGTTGCGTGTTGGGGTATTCGATGCGCTGCTGATAAGCTGTATGTAATTTTTATGAAGTGGCTCAAGTTATGAACGTGTTTTTTAGATTCGGCTGTTAAAATATGAATTGTGCCCTGGGCCACCTGTTACAAAGTCAAATGGCTAATGTTTAAAATATAATGTATGTGTGTAGGTGTGTTCATTTATAAGGTCATTTCCTGTCGCTTCTACAAGGGGATGCTGTCACAAGATGGTATTGTGTTAAGATCATCAAACTTGAGATCTTGTTACACTCACCAGAACTTTGCTTGTATGTAATTACAAGAGCCAACGCAGTGAACTCTTTTCTCCACATACCGGGTATTGATATGTTTCCAGTGAAAAGTTTTAATTAAAGTCCGGATTCCGTTAATCAGAAAATGTTGTAGATTAATACTCCAAAGTGTTATTTCTACTGAGAACACAATAACGTGTTGTAATACTTCTCATTGTCCATTGATTCTTGTTAATTGCCAACACCTAGCCATACCTTAATGTCTGCTTGATACTTTCGATACGCATCTGGTGCTTAAGTAGAGCGGTCTTACGGACAGATTTAAGGGGTTAGGATGTTAGTTATCCTCCTCGTAATAAGTTTAGATAGAAATTGTTCATTGGTTCCACCGAGATTTTGAAGTTTGTGAAAACCAGGCTCTTTTATCAAAGTAAAAAAAAAAGGATTTTTTGCTTTTGTTCATAACAAAATTTTAGCTTTTATATATTAAATTTTAATCCCTGTTTCGACTTAGATTTGTGTGTAGAATGTATAGACATGATTCTTGGAGATTATTTTTGTTATATATATATAGAACGCTACTGGTTAATTTCTTCTGTTCATTTGTTAATGTTCTTTCTTCTATCACTAGTCTTTCCTTCAACTTCAAATGGTTGTGGAACATCAACACATCAATACATACAACTACGCATACGCACATAAAAGTGAGTATGACTCAGTGAATGAGGTCAGGGCGGAAAAATTATGTCGTAAAAAATCAAGTCATATAATATTTCATGATCCTCATTTGGTTTGATTTGGGTAAGGGAGAAGTGCGGTCGATATTTACGGGGTTGAGAGAGACAGAGAGAGAGAGAGAGAGAGAGAGAGAGAGAGAGAAGTTAGGAAGAAATTAAGGAGCAGAAGCAGAGAGGAGTTAAGGAAGAATGGAAGGGAGAGAGAAATATTTTATTTCTTTTTCTTTATGCGAGGGTAACTCCTCGGAACTATACAAAACCGAGGGGAAAAAAATGCGCCCATCTTATTGATTTTTGCTTTCCTTTGTGCTTGCACGTCTGGTACACGAGTGGGAGGGAGATGTTGAGAGAGAGAGAGCGAAATATGCGGGGAGGTAGAAGTAGATGAAAGGAGGACGTTGGGAGATGGGGCGGGGGAGGGGGTCCTAAGAAGTGGGCAGATAGAAGAGAAACATTCAAGTAAAAACGAAGTTGGTAAAAATGGAGGTTGCTGAAGGGTAGGACCAAAAGGCCTGATACGATTCAGCAGGTAAAGGATTTCACAGAGAAAGAAAGTATAATAAAGATGAAGGGGAGATAAAGAATCCCCGAGTGGAAGACAAAAGGAAAGTAAAGGATGTGTGAAATTAAATATTCAGTTCGATGAATAATGAAGGATGGAAGTGGCTGAGAATGTGTGCTTGTGTGATGAGGGAGAGAGAGAGAGAGAGGGCTAAATTTTGTCTAAAGAAAGTAAAAATCTCGTATAGACAAAACCCACCTGGTTACTACCTGATTGCTACAGAGGTTCAAAATTATCAATATTTATTAAATTAAAAGAAAATTGTTTGGTTAAATAGAAGAGGACGTTTAGCATAAATATTTTTCTTATTTCTTTATTTTGAATACCAAATTTTTATTTCCCTTTAGATTATGATTCCACAGCAAATGTTTATATTCAAATAAACATGAAATTGGAGAAATTGATTTCGCCGTATTGATGTGGGTACCAGAAGGCCATTTAACTAATTTGAAATTTAGAAGCAATACATAAGTGATAACTATAGGATTCGGTAAAACTACCTAAGGATGAGTAGAGCAACCTGTATTTAGTTCTGGTAACTTTTTTTTTTTACTTATGATGATACAAAATTTGTCGGTGACGAATTTAAAGCTAATAATAATAATAATAATAATAATAATAATAATAATAATAATAATAATAATAATAATAATAATAATAATAACTTGACTATATCTTTTCATTCCCAAAATATATCTTACCTTTTCCTCCACTTTAGCCGTCCTCTATTTGCTGTCTAGGATGAAATATCCTCACTCTTCCAATACTGCACTTCAAAAGCACCTTTGCCTTCTCGAAGTCTTCAACTTCACGTGAAAGCATTAAAATTTTTGACGGTCTTTTTTATTTGGGCGGCTCTGTTTCCCCTTCGTCAATGGGAAATGAAAAAAAAATAGAAAAGATAAACAGCTGGAAAAGGTCCAGTAAATTTAGAAGCACATGAGCTTCATAACCCTTTGAAAAGCTCTACCACCCGGAGATGCTTCCTTAAAAAACAAAAAAAAAAAAAAAAATCACAATACTGTCTGTCAGTTCGAGACGGGAATTTTCTTCTTTGGTGGGTATTTTGGAAATTGGGCATTTTATCGCTTCGACTTCTCTTTGTGTTGTTGGTGATAAGTCGTCTCATGCAAGAATTTAAAGTATGTTTTGATGCGTGATTGATTGGTTGCAGACAACTGTCCATTTGACAGCTTTACATTGCAGTAGGACGTTATTAATTTTATCCATTAGTTCCCATGTTGTTCAAAGAAAACCAGCAGCTTATATTCTGGAGATTAGTTGTTGAAAGATATTTTGAGGTGTTAGACGTAAATCCTTTCGTCGTTAAATCTTCGGATGATAAATCATCCGAAGATTTAATGACGAAAGGATTTACGTTTAACACCTCAAAATATCTTCCAGCAGCTAATCTCTCCAAGTACCCTAAGCTGCTGGTTTTTTTGTGAACCAACATAGGTTTAATGGAAAAAAAGTATTAACATCTTACTGCAATGTAAAGCTGTCAAATGGACGGTTGTCTGAAACCAATCAATCACGCATCAAAACACTTAAATTTTTGCATGAGAGGTGTCCTTCCGGCTAGCATTGACCTGAAAATCCTCCTGGTAATATAATTTACATAAAAATGGAAGACGAAAGATTTGGTAAAAAGTCTAAAATTTTTGAATTGCTAGGAAGGAGACAGACAGGAAGGCATAGGGAGCGTTAGATAGATGGTTTGCAAGAGGTATGAGGAAGATGGGGTCGTAATAATCAGGTCAGTGCGACATTGCGTGCAAGATAACAGTGACTGATAAGGTTTATTTAGGGAATTAAAAATCTCCTTATTAACCCTTGTGTAGATGTATGAGGCTGCTCATACTGGGAAGGTTTGCTTCAGAGGGTCTTCATCCCACGATTGAAAATATGAATAAGGTTGTGACAGTGTTGTTGATTTTCCTGGCGCAACGGATTGTTAGATGAGCCAGGCTTCTCAATATATACTTGTATTTACACAAAACACACACAAACACATACACACACACACACACACACATATATATATATATATATATAATTATACATATACATATATATATATATATATATATATATATATAGACACATTTGAACTAATTAATTATAAATGTCATTCAAATATCGTATATATAGAGGAAGGTTAAGGGATGTCGTCGGCGCCCCTAATGAAAAACTCCGCGCCTTCTGGCCGTCCCTTCACATCCAATCGTGAATGAACCCTTTGGCACCTCCCCTTCTCCATCTCCTCCCCTCCCTTCCTTCTTTCAAGTTTTAAAAGGAACTCCTCATTGATCCTTCGTTTTGGAATCCAGCTAGCTTTCCAGCAAAGAAAAAAATTCCCTCTCCTTTGATGACCATAATTGAGGCATCCATGTGAATCCCTTTATCTTACCTGAAACCTCCCTAGGTCTTAAATTCTCCCCCAAATTTTCCCTCCCTCTATTTTTTTTTGCCCCTCCTCCTCCCCTCCTCCCTCCTCCCTCCCTCCTCCTCCTCCTCCTCCTCCCTCCTCCTCCTCCTCCTCCTCCTCCTCCTCCTCCCCTGCCGTGCTGTCCTTTCATCTCCAAACTTGCCCTATGGGGGTCACTCGACATTCTCCAGCATCACTACTCCAGGCTGTCAAACAGGCCTTCAAGAATTTAAAATCAATTCTCTCCCTTTAATAAGCGCTCTCGTTATTTCCCCTCTTATCATATTCGGGGGTTAACAAGAGACGAATGAAGCTGTGCGGCGGGCGCCGCCCTTTAAGGGCCTCGTTGTCAAGTTAGTTGTACCTGGAAGAAAAGAAATAAAAATTGGAATTTAAGAAGCATGTGCCTGGACCACGTTAATCAGCTTGTACGGACTTCTAGAGGTAAACTATATTAGCCATGCGACTCTTTTCCCCACCACATATGTTATGATGCATTCATGTTTGCGGTAGGTGATAGTGGTGACATATTTGTAACATATGTTCAGTTATGGACATAGACCCGCTGTTAAGAAAAGACGAATTAATATTTCTACATACTTCCAGCAAAAAAAAAAAAAAAAAAATGAAAAATAAGCCTTCTTCACGTTTTTCCTTATATACCTATGATAATAGCCAATTTTCCAGTTTTAAAAAGAAAGTGGGAAGTCATCTCTAAATGAAGTCGTCATTTGTCAATCATTGAGCTTAATGGTAAAATGGTTACCAGGTGATAAAGGGCTTAGTTACTCTACTTCTGGCTGTCCCACGGAGAAAAGGGAGATTTGAACTGTAGGCAAAATATTTACAACATTTACTATAAACTAAATTATGCCGTCGTCATTAAATCAGTTTATTGAATGTTTGGATTAATTATGTTTAGTCGCATTAAATTGGAAAAGATGTGTTATAGTGTTATAGACTTACAGCACTGTTCTTACGTTTGTTGTTGCAGTAACTGCTGGGTGAATGATTTTTTTATATATTTTTTTAAGCTGACGTGCTTCCAAGTGAAGACTGTAGCCTGTTTTTACCTAATGTTAATCCCGAATAAAAAATTTGTTCACGTAAACTTTTTAGTTTTCTGTAAAAGAAAACTAATGAGGTCGCTTTGTTTGTCTGTTTGCACTTTTTCTGTCCGCCCTCAGATCTTAAAAAAACTACTGAGGCTAGAGGGCTGCAAATTGGTATGTTGATCATCCACCCTCCAATCATCAAACATGCCAAATTGCAGCCCAATAGCCTCAGTGGGTGAAATTTTCATGGGCGGTGGCTGAGATTTTCATGGGCCTTGGCTGAAAGTTTCATACAGCATTATACGCTGTACAGAAAACTCGTTTACTTGTTTAATATTGAGGTGAAATATGTAAGGCAATGATATGGCATATTGAAACGATTCTTACGAAAAGAGCTTTTGCTGTTAAGCTTAAATTGACTACAGTAAATTTGAATGCTCTTATTGTGAACATTATTGTATTACAAATTCAGTAATGAAAAGATGTTAAAATCCGTGATATGATATCTAACTTTTATCATCTAGTGAATTACAAGGACTAGATCACGAATCAGGGCATTCTGACAGGTGGTAAGGGTCCTTTACAGCCTCTGTGAGACAACATATATTATGATGAGATTTTTCGTCATATTTGTAGTATCTGCCTTCTTTTAACGAAATAAACTGTTAACCTTAATCACTCTTAAACCATGGATATGTAAAGATTTTTTTTTTTTTATTTAGGTTGACAGTTCAGAATAGAGATTTAGAGCTTCCAACTAATTAGCATTTACAACCTCAACCGTACCATCGCAGGTGTCCAACTAGCGGCCGGTTCTGTAAAAGTACCTCAACCCTATACACACTTGTAATTTTTGCACTTCTCTGCTGACGTTAGGAAACCAAAAATGTGTTTCTTTAACTATGAAATCGAAGATTATAGGAAGGCGCCAGAGGCTGTAGCAGCCTGTAGGTGACAAGAATGACACACGGCTAAACACTTAAAAACATTATCCTCTTATAATAGTAAGGAGGGCGAATGGGTTTGCCCAGCCATCGAACTGCCTCTGTCAGTTCCTGATCCAGTCAGTTTCTTCACTGTAATTAAGGCCATTCTTAGCTTAGCATCTTGTAGAAATCTCATAAAAATTACTGGCTGCTGCATCATCTAAAGGAATTAAACGATAAAGTTTTTATTCTTTTATTTTATTCTTCATTAACGCTAATTAAAACCGTTGCCAAGTCTCAGGCATGAATCATTAGCTAAGATAATACTTTCTTGGAATTTTCAGCAAATCGTTTTGGTTAAAGCTGCTGGCTCCAAGCCCTTTAACCCTGGTTGCGAGCCATCACAGTAATTAACTGCTTAGCTACCTATTTATTGCTTTTGCCAACAGGAGGACAATGGAATTTAACAGGTTTTCAGTAAAGTTTCTGACCTGCTCCGAGAAATCAACTCTGGAACTTTAGGCAACGATACAGTCACGTCTTACCCACTAGTACCCATATATATATATATATATATATATATATATATATATATATATATATATATATATATATATATATATATATATATATATATATATATATATATATATATATATATATATACTCTCCTATATATATATATATATAGATATATATATATATATATATATACCTATATATATATATATATATACTCAGAGTGTGTGTGAAACTCCAGGGGCAATTGGAACTTCAAAGTTCAAGAGAAGATGCAATACATTAATACCTAATACTGTTCTATTTGGCATATTGATAAATTTTTATCTATTTATTAATCTATTAATTTATTTTTTCTTTTTTAATTAGTGGGATCTCCTCTTTATGTATTTCCCTTTGCCTCCTCTTACCTCATAATGAACACCATATTCTTTGGAGGCCTGAATTTCAAGTCAGTGTCCCCTGTGGCCTTGTTCCATATGAAATGGCTTCATCTTGTGAATTATATATATATATATATATATATATATATATATATATATATATATATATATATATATATATATATATAAAGTCATATATTTGTATATATGAATATATATCTATATAAAGTCAATATATTATATACATGATTTATATATCCATGAATAATATATATATACATATATATATATATATATATATGTGTGTATGTGTATACACGTACAAACAGACATTATGTCATTTTCTCACCTAGAAAGAATGGCACCTGTAGGTGTTACCTTTCGGTTTATAGCAATTCCATCGATGATGAGGTTGCTAGCCTCACGCCTTGCTGAATGTGTTCTCGGGAACTATGTTTCATCATCCAAAAGCTTTGTTTGGTGGTCACTCATCGAAATGTTGACGTGTCTCCCGGTTATTCTTAGCACCTGAAAAAATATATTCACAAAGAGACCACGAGGGAAGAATTGCATTTTGGTCAGTTACTCCTCTGCCTTCCTGACGACAATTAAAAATGTTTGTAAGTGGTTTAATCGATGCTGGCAAAAGCTGTTGATGTTGTAGATGCGTGTGCGTGCGTGCATTTTGAACAGTAATGTATATGATTAGTTGATCTTTGATTCGGTACTAAAATCCTTTATCTCTCTTCTCTCTCTCTCTCTCTCTCTCTATATATCTATATATATATATATATATATATATATATATATATATATATATATATATATATATATATATTGTACATGCACACAAAAAAAACGTGGAAATAGAAATAACTGCTCCTTTGTAAATTCAACCTTTAAACCAGACTTCGTTTCCACTGATACGGTTGTCATAAAAAAAAAAAATTGAAATCTGTAGCCTTTTAAGGACATTATTTTTCTGACCTACACATCCCGGTCACACCCAATATAACTACAAAAGGGGGTTTTTATACCTCACAGTGGCTGGGGAATTTACGAATAAGACGACCTCTCGGAAACCATTTTGTGAAATTAGCATGAATGCCTCTCTTGGGCTTGTTTAGTGAGTATTTTACCTTTTGTTGCTAGGTTTTGAAATCTCTTCCCCCTTCTGGTTTTCCTGGATTTAACCATGTTCCTGAAAAGTTGGGTCTGTCGCTTCCGCCATGGTTTAGCCACAACTTCCTTCCTTTGCCATTTACTTAATTTCTTTGAGCCAGGGACAGTAAGGGGCACTACGTTTATATATATATATATATATATATAGTATATATATATATATATATATATATAGAGATATAGAAGAAGAGAAGAGAGAGAGAGAGAGAGAGAGAGAGAGAGAGAGAGAGAGCTGTATCTTCAACTTTACAGTGATGCTTTCATTAAAAAGTGGATCGTCAGACATAATTCCTATCCCAGGCGTATGATTATATTTTTTATTATTCCCTGCACTAACATAACTAAATAATAACGCATGGTAGAAGAGGTTAGAACAGGTCGTTAACTTCAGCGTGCTATGCGAAGGAAAAAATCTCCCTGTCTGTCTGTCTGTCTGTATGTCTCTCTCTCTCATGATCTTTTTATCACCACATAAAAGTCTCGTTAGACGGGAATTCCCGGAGGCTGCGCTCGGTGACAAGAATACATTTCTTGTTATTGCTATATGCTTCATCCCGGCCAGAACTTGATGTATTGAATGTCATTCCCTGGGCGGGATCCATAAAACATTTAACCTTTTGGTTGATGTTTTTTAAGAGTATAGACAACAGTTTTAGTTGCCTGTAGAGGTACTCTGGAATGGATTTGTCAGTAGAGGGTAAGGGGGAGAGGAAGGTGTGAATTAATTTGTCACTTGGAGGAGACAATGAATTTGTCGTAGAGGGGGAGAGAGAGGGGGGTAAGGAGTTAGTGATTTTGTTAGTAGCTACAGAAGGAGGAAGAGACTTGATTTGAAAGTAGACAGAGACTACAGGGCGGGGAAACAGATAGTAATTTTGTCAATAAAGTGAAAAATAATTGAAATAATATCTGTAAGCTATTTTAAACATTTGTCATATATTCTAAGCCGTAGATCGTCGCTTACCAAGAAAGATTTGTTAGGATTGTTGTTTGGAAAGCCTTAAGGACGTTGTAATAAGAACCAGTCTTGTTTTGAATCATAATACGAAGTCAGTTAAAGAACACTTTGTAACTAATGAAACAACACATTTCCCTATGTTATATAAAGCGGTCATCATTGCATAATATCAATGGAAACATTCTGAAAAAAGTATATTAGCTCGAAGAAATCTTATTGATTGCGTAATATGCAGATTTGTAGACAAAAACATACAAATGATAGTCTTTTTGATTGTTTTTTTGGGTGGGGGTGGTATTTTGTGAGCCAGTTATCTCTTTCTTTTTCTGAATTATTGTTTTCAAGACTTTTCTCGGAAAAGCTTCATTTGGGGAATTAGTCAACAGCCACACACTTGATCTCACTTTTTTGTGTATCTTTGTTAGGTAAATATTTTTTTTCCTTGTGTATATTTAGTAGGTAAAGACTATAGCTAGGAAGCCAGTTCCACACTCTCGTAATCTCCAAGTGTCACTCTCACTTTCAGCTTCATAGGCAGATAATTACTTTCCGGAATTCGACGTCATAACCAATTACTAGATATTTGTGAAGGCTTCTCTCATCGGGTGAGAATGGACCCCAGGTGTCGAGAAGTGTTGAGATAGGAAGTTACTGGGTGTGACGGCTACAGAGGGAGAAAGAATGAGAGAGAAATACTGAAGAAACATATGCGATTTCTAAGACGATTGCGAGGAGAATTATATTTTAGTAAGGACACAGAATCCGGTAAAGGAAAACCAAAGAAAGGTATTTTCATCATTCTTCAAGGTAAATATGGAACTAAGATAGTGAATTAACACGATCTTTCGGTGAAATAAGAAGTGGAAAAAAAGTATTCTAAAAGTTTTAAAATGGTGCTTTGACATTTTTGACATATGTACTGAAGTGCCATAAAGATAGGCCCGTGAATTTCGTGTTATTTTCACTAGCGATGCAGAGTAATTTAGCATATGAAAATCTCGGTGAGGATAAGGGAAGAGCAACAAGAGCATCGCAGAATATTGTTTTTAAAATGAAACCCAGGGGATTAGCATTCACCAGCAAAAATAACGAGAATGAAAATAACCAATCATTTCACCGTAACTTCAAACACTTCTTTTTAGAAGCAATTAAGACTTCTTCCAAACCAAAGGAATTTAAAATCAGCAAGGTAATGAATAAGCAAAAGATGCACAAAAGAGCAGAAGGAAAAAAACTGAAACTGCTTTTAACTAATTAACAAATAATAAGCATTCAAGCAAATGAGTATATAAATAAATCGACTGCCTTTTAATTCTTCAGACGCTCAAAGATTTTCCAGCCACTGTTAAAAGCGTTGCTTATTTCCCAGTGGAGCACATCACTAAGTAATTGCCTTGATGAGTAATTAATGTCTTCATGTAAGATTTCAGTTCCAGAAGATTTTCAAATTTTTTTTTTATAGCGGTACGTTTTTGCTACGTTAGACATTTAGTTTCCTCTTACAAATTGTTGTTACACAAATAATAATTCTTAAGTTTCATGCCTACCAGGTTAAGTATTCTTGCTTTTCATATTAATTGTTGTTTAAAAGTAGAAAGGTTTCGTTTGGTCAACTTGTCGTTGTGATTATCAGCTCTATTGGAACTCTTTAGAATGATCAGTCAAGTTTCATAGCGCCTGTATTCCGCAGCTCTTAAATCAGAACATGTAATTCCATTTTTTTCTTCATTAAGGTGAACTGCACACCTATCATTTTTATAGAAAGAAACCAAGTAGGAAAGTAGCAGTGTGTGAATAAAACACGATTTTAAGTCATTGTGAAGCATGCTGAAGAAAATTAAAATCATTGCATTTGTTCCTTTTAACCTCAGCTTTGGCTTAGCCAAAATTTGATGTTGGTATGACTTGTAAATATTACTGATGATGTATCGCTTGTGATGGTGCATACGAAGTAAGATATTTTGGAATGAATCTGCCTTCACTTCCACTGTATAACTTTTTAAAGAAATGACTAAATGGAAAATAAATGTATAGTTAGGCGGAAAACAATATACAACCTAAAGATTAACTTCACAAAAGTCTGAGGTTATGGAACAAACTGTCATCCATATGGTTGTTTTTCTCCCATAGACAACAACTGCGAAGATAAAATTCAGGAAAATGACCAGGACAAAAGGACGTGGCTCTTTTAAGAAGCATAACAGTCTGACGAGGAGCAACCTCCACAACACTACCGGGAAGAATATTGAAAAGCTTTACAGCAAAGGAAATGAAATGCCGACGCTCTGCAAAACGATTAGCACGCTATAATTCAATAGACACCAGCAATAAAGCCGGTAATGGGAATTCTCTATTGAAACAGAGCATTGGAATAGAGCACAGGAAAGATGGTCGAACAAAATATCTTCTCCAACGTTGCTTTAAATCGTTATCAATAATTTTAGGTAAAGAAACCTCACACTTCAAGCAATGTATTTTAGAAAATAACGCTTTGGAGATACTTTGCCATCCGGGTATTGAGGATGCTGTGAAATGTCCAAATAAGCCTTTTTTCTCTTTTTGTCTTCCACTGAGAAAGAAAGAGAGACAGAGGGAACGAGCGTGCGTGTGCGCCAGTCAGCTGATTGGACTTACACCGTAAGAATAAATATGGTGATGGACAGTCCCTCCTTAGGCGTAGACGGACGGTTGCCATCTGCCTGCCTGAACCTTCTTCCCGCTTCCTCGTTTTCAGTGTCGTTCTTATTAAATAGAAAAGTTGATCCGTAAATAGGTAAGCCAGTGCTAAAACTATTGAATTATTTAAAAGATTTTATCTCTCATTATATATATATGTATATATATATATATACCATGTATGTATGTATATATGTGTGTGTATATACATAAATATGTATATATATATATATTTATACATACATATGTATATACATATATATATATATGTGCATGTATGTATATGTATACGTATATATTCTCAGTATAATGTTCACTGAGTGAATGTCCATAAGCTGTATATATTCACAACAGGCATTTCATTTACGTAAACAAATAAATAGACAAATATTATGTATATATATTATTTATTTGCCTATGTGCATGTATGTAAACAATTTATGAAATACCTGTTGTGAGTATATATAGTTTACGTACTTGCACACATTATATACAGTATACTGAATGAATAAAGCTTTATTGTAGCAGTTTTGTTTGTCTCGCCTTGGAGTCTGGGAAAACACTGGAGATAATTGAAAATTTACCATTAAAATACTGGAGGCCATATGTGCATTAACTCTTGAAGAAAATGAATATATATAAGTGACAAATTCTGTTAGGGTTTTCACCACTAGCGGTTTATCCGCGATTCAGCAGTTCAAGTATGATAACGGCAGTGACTGTTGTGTTTTTTTCTCTCTTAGGGCCACCCGTGATTGGGGAGCTGCTGAACGTTAAATGTCCAATTTATGTATATATACATTATTTATGTACATATGTATATATATATAAATATATATATATATATATATATATATATATATGTATATATATATATATATATATATATATATATATATATATATATATATGACTTTGACTTTTATCACATCACCGTGAATATCAGTAAGCTATCTTCAAAGTATGTATAAAAAGGGACATTATAAACACTGATTATATATATATTATATATATATATATATATATATATATATATATATATATATATATATACACACACACTTATAAATCTTATATATAAAGTGAATGTTTGTATGTATATTTGTAACTTTGTGCGCTAATGAAATCCGAACTGCTTGACCGATCTAGACAAAATTTGGTGCACATGGCCATCATTTGAACCAACTTAGATAATAGGTTTGGTTTCAAACCCGTACCACCTCCCCTTCCCCCTTCCCTTTGTAACTTATGCAGTAAATAAACTTCCGGGTTTATCATACCTCATTTCATGTACTGTATACCATAGAAGTATATTGTTGAAAATGCTTTTCAGTCCCCACAGTAATACCTGGATAAAAGGGACAGACAGCACAATAATATCTGGATAAAAGGGACATTCACCACAGTAATACCTGGATAAAAGGACAGTCACCACAGTAATAACTGGATAAAAGGGATAGCCATCACAGTTATACCTAGTTAAAGGTGACAGACAGCCCAGTAATACCTGGTTAAAAGGAACAGTTACCACAGTAATACCTGGATAAAATGGACAGTCACCACAATGATACCTGGATGAAGAGGTCAGATAACTGAATAAATGGGACAGTAACACCTGGATTAAAGAGCCAGTCACCATAGTAATACCTGAATAAAAGGGACAGACAGCACAATAATACCTGGTTATAGGTGACAATCAGGACAGTAATATCTGTATAAAAGGGACAGTCACCACAATAATACCTGGATAAAAGGGACAGACAGCACAGTAATACTTGGATAAAAGGGACAGTCACCACTGTAATATCTGGATAAAAGGGATAGACAGTACATTAATACTTGGTTAAAAGGGACAGACAGTACAGTAATTTCTGGATAAAAGGGACAGTCATCACAGTATACCTGGATAAAAGCAACAGACAGCACAGTAATATCTGGATAAAAGTGATAGTCACCACAGTAATACCTGGATAAAAGGACAGTCACCACAGTAATACCTGGCTAAAAGGGACAGACAGCACAGTAATATCTGGATAAAAGTGATAGTCACCACAGTAATACCTGGATAAAAGGACAGTCACCACAGTAATACCTGGCTAAAAGGGACAGACAGCACAGTAATATCTGGATAAAAGGAACAGTCACCACAGTAGTACCTGGATAAAAGGACATTCACCACAGTAATACCTGGATAAAAGGGACAGACAGCACAGTAATATCTGGATAAAAGGAACAGTCACCACAGTAGTACCTGGATAAAAGGACATTCACCACAGTAATACCTGGCTAAAAGGGACAGACAGCACAGTAATATCTGGATAAAAGGGACAGTCACCACAGTGATGCCTGTCAGTTTATTTCCCCTTCCACCTCCCCATTCCCTGCTCCCTTCCCCCCTTCCCCTATCCCCGTTCCCTCCCCCTACACATGACTGTCATTCAGTTTTCCCGGGCAGTGCCGGGTTGGTCAGCTACTATATATATGTATGTATGTGTGTGTAACGTAAACGATCAAGGTCGTTATAACGAAACGATGAAAACCTGAACTCATTCGAAGAACGTCAACTCAAATGGCAAATCATTCAGTTCTTTGTGTTTAGGAAAGTAAGCCTCTTTCTTGTATCCTTTGCTCCGTTATCACTTATTTTCTAGTCCTAAAAGGATTCCTCTTTGTTCGCGGGATCAGATCCTGATTGTGATGGGATTATTGTGAAAAGAATTTTGCTGACATAAGCGGAAGACAAAATGCCAAAAGGAATCGTCTTTTATTCTCTCTCTCTTTTTCGCGCAAGGGAAGGATAAGCGTGTTTAGTAGGAGTTTCTTGCATATCCCGTCATCATGTACAGTACGTCCTCTCCCACAAGGAGAGAGAGAGAGAGAGAGAGAGAGAGAGAGAGAGAGAGAGAGAGAGAGAGGGAAATAAGAGATAAAGAAAGGAAGCTGCTCAGATGTTAGGTTTAAATATCGTTATCGTGTCCATTTGGTAATTTTGTTTCCGTACCTACAGTACACCGACAGAGGCCCGTCATTAGTGCGTCTGTCTATCTCATTGGACGGTTTTTATATACTTTCTCCTTACTTCCCCTTTTCGCGTATCTCTCCATCGCTACTGTCCTAGAGACTGTTAAATGGGTGCCATAACTCATACAAGCGCTGCTTCACGTAGACAAATTGGGAGAATTTCCCATTTGCTTCTCATTATGAGCAGGTTTGTTCAAGGGTCATTTCTCTGAGGGGAAAGCGTCTTCCTTTCTCTTTATCTGCTTCCGGCTTCTTCTCTGAAGTATGTATCGAGATTGTAAATGAGGAGACTAAAGGCCGTGATGAATGAGGAAAGAATGTATAGTAAGCACATGCGTAAAGTGAAAAGGAGATCCAGGGGTATTTGAAAATGGATGTTAGATTGTTGTTATCGTTGCTATTTGTAGCTGTGCCCAAAACTTCAAAGTGTGCCAAATTTGGATAATTGAGTATTCTGTTTTATAGAGCTTGCTAGAGGTGTTTATGGCCATTAAACTTTTTCCCCACAAATATAGGTATCTTATGAATAACAATAACAGTGCGTTAGCAATGAACGAGAGAGGAAACTTTTGTGGAAAGTATCACCACATGCGTTATATTATTACTTTGAAAATAATATTAGTACGAGAAGTTACTTGAAAGACTTTTCCCTGTGACTAGGAAAGATATTACAAAGAACGACAGAAAATAAGCTCCTGTTCCCAATAACTGTCTTTTACACAGTCTCCTTTCTGATCAGATTAATTTAACCTATCGTCATAATAAGCCTGTATCATGTGTTGCGGTGATGTTCTTGGAACATTACTCGTATAATAAACTACGAGCATACTTAAGTCCGTACACAATCTGATGTCAGAATAAGTACCTTCTTGGAATCCAAATACGTTAGTTCTTTGAGTATCATTTTAATTCCATTAAACAGTTCCGCGACCTTTCGCAGACAGTGCAGTGGTGAGCAAAAAGTAGGATAACCACAAGGTTATTTCATATCTTGAAAACGTTTATAGAATACATGAGGCGGCATTTCAAAATGGCACTCCCTTCCTCCTCTATTTTTTTTTTTAATCTGGTAAAAAAGCTAGGAACAACCTTTCAGTATGAATGCATTGCAAAACTACAGAATTCCGAAACGTTAAAAAAACTTGGACAGCCGTTAATCACGAAGAATTAACAATAGAAAAGGTGAGTTCATGGAAGATATCAGGTGAATAGCTTATAAAATGAATCTGTTCCAGGTTGATACGATGAGTTTGTTGATGGACTTTGGATACAAATGACAGAAAAGGAGTAGATTTAAATATGGTTTATTTTGTATACAAGGGACAGAAGTGGAGTATATTTGCATGTGGTGTACTCTGGATACAATTGGCAGAAAAGGAGTAGATTTAAATATGGTTTATTTTGTATAGAGGGGACAGAAATGAGCATATTTGAATGTGGTGGGTTTTGGATACAAATGACAGAAAAGGAGTAGATTTAAATATGGTTTATTTTGTATACAAGGGACAGAAATGAGTATATTTGAATGTGGTGTATTTTCGGTACAAATGACAGAAAAGGGGTAGATTTAAATATGTTTATTTTGTATACAAGGGACAGAAATGAGTATATTTGAATGTGGTGTATTTTGGATACAATGACAGAAAAGGAGTAGATTTAAATATGGTTTATTTTGTATACAAGGGACAGAAATGGAGTATATTTGCATGTGGTGTATTTTGGATACATTTGACAGAAAAGTAGATTTAAATATGGTTTATTTTGTATACAAGGGACAGAAATGGAGTATATTTGAATGTGGTGTATTTTGGATACAAATGACAGAAAAGGAGTAGATTTAAATGTGGTTTATTTTGTATACAAGGGAAAGAAATGACCATATTTGAATGTGGTGTGTTTTGGATACAAATGACAGAAAAGGAGTTGATTTAAACAGTGTAACAATTATGTCAATGTTGCTAGCTATGTAAATCACAGTCGGTGTTATTTTTCATTGGACCGATATTGTAGGTAACCTTGTTAATGTCAAGTATGTGAGATGGAAGAAGATATAACTAGAAAGCGGCTGCAAGGAGAAACCGCCCCTTTATCTATGGGAATAAGAGGAAGTGGGGACCGTAAGATTAACGACGTCAGTATTTTACCGTATACATCGAATGGTTTGTGTAGAAACTTCAGATTTAGAAAGGATTGATACGAGGAGGGATGTTTAGTTTCAGACGAGAAAAACCTGAAGTGGATCAGATGCGTAGTAAAGAAAATGTGCAATGGTTTTGGGAGGAAAGTATAAAAGCTTGTTTGCAGTACGTAAGATTCTCAAGAAAGCATATATGATGGAGATGACAGATTTGTATGTCCAAGCCTTGTATGAAAGTACGTACACGAGAAAAAGACTAGCTTAGAAAGATTCAAACATGTGATTATTTCTCCTTTTGCATAATGACAAGTTAGATGGGTGATGAATGAGTTAGAAAATATTTGCCAGAATAATGAAATTTATAAAAAAAAAAAAAAAAAAACTTTAAATTTGCGATAGACGTGAAGTCAATTTCTTACAAATAGTGAGAAATTTTGAAGCACAAGGATATCATGACAATAAGACCCAGAGAAAATAGAAGGTGGCCTGATGGAAAGTTTGTGTGTCAGATGATGGAGGAACAAGGAGAGGGTATTTGAAAAAGTACTTAATCTACAAAAGCGTCAGAAAATGAGGTGCATAATGTTAACCAAGCACAAGAATTAATGAGAGATAGAAGTCTTCACTCTAATGCAAGTAAGGCTTCATCGTTACGTCGATTTGGCTGTTCTTTTGCAGAGAATTTTTTATTTGAAACCATTTCTTTAAGACAAAAAATATTTAGTTTATAAAATCGTACATAAAAAAAAGGATATGAAAATCAGAGGTATCTTTATGACATTTCTTTGGATATGACTAATTAGATACAGCAAGGCAATCTTTCTTACTAAAATAACTTGCTTACACATTGCAAAATCTTACGATGTCCCAACCGCGCAACATATGATCAACAAGGGCGTTCACCACGTTGCAAACAGTTTCTATTTATTTCCATTGCAAATTTCATTGTTCCTTCAACAAAGCGAGGTTAGACTTTTACTTAATTTTCGGACGGGCGTTGCGTCATTAAACCCTCTGTTTAGGGCCCGTCTTTTAGCCATCTGTCCATGACCCGTCATTACCAGTGAAAGAGACCCCGTCCCTTTCCCTCCCTCCCCCCCTCCCTTCCTACCTCTGACCTGACCCAGGTCTTCATTACCTTCGAAGTATTTCACGAGGAGACTGCAGGGGTCATTACGCCCTCTGAAATATGTCTCCAAGATCGGGGACAGAAAATATGCAAATGCCACCCCTATGTGCTCTTATTCTTTAGCTAGGAGGTGGGTGGGGGTGAGGAAAAAAGGAGTAATGACATGCAAAGCATCATCCGTCATATGTTAATGAGGCTGTTTATCAGTAGGAGAGATGCGATGATGACCTTTTATCTGTAATGAGGCAATTATAAACTTCGAAAAAAAAGGAGACCGCTTAATGCGCACTGGAGAACGAGCTGCCCCTTTAGAGGTAGCCGGAAGAAAAAGAAAATAAAATTCCTGCGCACCCATGAGGTGAAGACCACCCTTTGTGGTTATGGAAATCAAGGCAGGATCATATTTTATTTACATACATAAATACGTACATACATTATATATAACAAACACACACACACACACACACACACACACACACACACATATATATATATATATATATATATATATATATATATATATATATATATATATATATATATATATATATATATATATATACATACAGGGTGTTTCAAATTAGACTCACCCCCTCTACAGCATAAACTAAAATTGATATGGACTAAAACAAAAGTATTTCAGAACCAGTATTTATTTAAGTTTCTCTCTGAGTATGTAATATTTTTGTGGCCTCCATCTGCCTGTACAGCCTGCATTCTTGAGGGGTATGATTTCAGCAAATTACAAAAAGCTGAGACTCAAACTCCATTTTCCTGAGCACTTCGGTCACCTCTCTTGCAGGTCGTCGAGGCTTGGTATACCATCATAGTTCACTGTGCGCGCTTCATCACGGTCCTTTAAAATACTACCAATGTTTCACACATTAAGGTCAGGAGAGCTACCTGGAAATTCACTTGACGAGAAGAAAATTGATACCATTGTTTCAAAACTGACAGTTCCTATGTCTGAAGAGCCTTGAAACATGGTGCCTTATCATGCAAAAATGTGACTTCTTCAACAGATAACACATTTTCAGGATTTTGAGGAAAGGAAATACCCACCAGTAAGCACAGTTTCTTCTGAAGTATTCGCCATTCCATGGCTGTCCTTTTTCTTTGATAATCCACATTAACCATTTGGCTGTGAAACAGAAAAATTTCCAAACATTCAGGAAATCTCAATAACTTGGCGATAAAGCACACATCATCGCTGATATCATCCAACTTTGCAGCCCAAATGATGTCAATTTTATGATTTGGCTTCCTGACTGTGTAAATGAAGAATTCATCTGATGCGGCAACATAGAGAAAGTTGGCTTCATCCCAATCTTTAAGAAATGAACCACAAAACCATGCACGGTCTTCTCTCTGTTGCTGAGTGATGTTGGGCTTGCTGATAACATGAAACGGCTTGATACCAGATTTTCTCAACTCATGATATACAGCTCTATAACTTCTCTTCTTTCCCCTTTTTGTTTCTAGTTCAAGTGCCAATTTACGTAAAGACTTTCTTGATCTACCCACTCCTCAGCTATGATGTCTTTGACTCCTGAAAAGGACTTCAGGCCTTCCAAGATTCTCACACTTTTTTGTGATGACAGTCATATGGATTTTCGTTCCAGCTTTCTTTAAAAAAGCGATTCATCTCTTTTAATATATTTAGCTATCCAGGAACGTGAATGAAGGATGCACCAGCATCCCTGGCCCTCTCTGAAGGTTATAGCCCCTCGATTCGGTCAATCCATCTGATTTCCTCCGAGTCGTTAGCCATGGCTATCTAGCCCCACACTCAATCTGAAAATACAAGAAATGTGAAATGAAAAATAGCTTAATAGAAACTTAAAATAATGTACTTGGAGATAGGCTATAGCAGAAAAATTTTATAACTTTCCATTTGTTCTGAGGGGGTGCTCTAATTTCAGGAACACTCATATATATATATATATATATATATATATATATATATATATATATATATATATATATATATATATATTATATATAGAGATATATATATATATAACATATATATATATAAGATATATATATATATATATATATATATAGAGAGAGAGAGAGAGAGTACATTAGTGTGAAACATGGTCGTTATTCAAGAGTTAGCTAGCAAGTCCCATTATAGGGACGTAGGTTGGTCCCCTTTCAAAGTTCGGACCATGGTACATCTGCATTTTTTCAAAGATTGAAAGATGCTCCCCGGGCTGGGTTCCTGCATATTGTGTGTATATATGTCATATATAACCCCTGTTATATATATATATATATATATATATATATATGTATATATATGTATATATATATATATATATATGTGTGTTGTTGTGTGTGTGTGTGTGTGAATAGAGAACCAGGTTGACACTGATATGAGCATGCTGCACATTTTCAAATAAATTTTCTTGTCTACCATATCGATGCACTTGTCATACCTAACTCCCTTTTTATGCAAGTTACTTTTAAATTGAATTGAAATATTAAGGAGTATTTTTAGTTTGATATATGAGAATATGGAAATTCACGTGTGAATTTATGGTAAAACTGTCATAAATAAATTTTTCGTGTTGCAAAACTTATCACATAGTTATGTTGGTGGAAGTGGGTTTCTTTAGATTCTTAAATAGAAGACTGAATTCAGCAAAAGTGTACAGCAGAATCGAAATCAACTTGTAGTTCTTATGTTGACCGATTGGATAAGTCATTCCCTATCCTTATATACAATCCAGAGGACATAGATTCGAATCCTGGGTATAGATGATTTTTTACGTACAATTGACGTCGGATGTACGTTATTCCCAAGGTAAAAAGAGTTCGATATAAAGGGGTATTTTCGGCTATGTGTCTAAAAAAGGCATGTATGAATTGGTAACAAGACTGTCATAAAGAGACGTGTTTGGCAGCGTTGACACAGGCGATGATTTGCTGGAACTGGCTGCATCTGGAATTTTAAATACATTGATTCTATCGAGATCGCTCAAGCAGCTGAAAGTGTAGCAATTTCCTGCGGAAATCATGAATTGTAGCAATAAACTAGGATTGCCAGAGTAAATAGTTGGTATATCTAAGATTATTTCATAGCAGTGCCACTGCAGGGGTTGGCAGTACTTATTGGTGAACTGAGTGCTCTTTCAGAGACCCCATGGACATCTGAAGAGGCAGACCTAAAAATGACGTACGTAAAACTTCAGTCTGCGAAGTTCATAAAACACGCCCATGGAATGCATTTCATACAAACAGTGATGTGACGAACACTGTTGATCATTGGGTTGTAATATGATACAGAATTTATGTTGAAGGTACTGGTTTTTGAGGACTCAGTCACAATTATAGGCCCACGGCGAATAACGTAATAAAATAACCAGTGCCACACTTATTGAGGAGAGTTCATAGAATGAGTGCCACTTCTTCTAATATTTACAAAAATAATTGTAATGCATCCCGTAAAACATTTTTTACACATATTCATTGGCTTCAAAAAAAGGATTGCTTTATTTTGTAGCCACTATGTTGAACAACAGTCGGCTGCTGCCTTTTGTAATGAAAGTGGCGAGAGGACAGTCCGTGTCAACAATAGATGCATTTAAATGCTTTCTATTTATACTGAATAACCAAATGTTTGAGCGCCATGTTGTATGACCCAACTTGAATCATTTCAAACTCATTTTTTTAGCCTGATAAAGTTCATCATTAGTGTTATGACTGGTTTGTAGCAAGTAATTCAAGACAGGGGAAGTATGTAAGAAATGGAAATATATAAAAATGTTTAAGATTAAGTATAAGTGAAAATAATAATTAAAAGACTATTACCTATTATGCATGCTTAAGAACTGCATGCTTAAGAACTAGAATGTTTTAATATATACCCATTACAGGTTTCTTGAGGAAAAATCATACCACAAGACCTGTAACGCTTACCAGAAATATTGCAGATAAGAATGCCTACCCAGGTTAATGATACAGGCTTACATTAGCCAATAGGCGTAGTTCTTTAACCTTAAACATTGGTAGAAAATTACAGAAAAATTGTAGGAAATAATCTATTTTACTGAAGACGACATCATCGTACACACTAATTATGAGTTTTACAACGAAAAGAGGTGAAAATATTAAGTACGAGTATTTCATAAGTCATAAATCACAGAGGTTACATAAACCAGACAGTACTACCATACTATTTGAAGGTTCGCATGCTAGCAAGCTTCTGCCTGCCCAATCGCGGCCCACGTACACGCAGCCTAATAAACTTAGCTTTTAGCTATCATATTGGAAACGGGTTGATATCGGTTCTAACCGCGATATTTGAATTCAGCGGGGATATGTACACCGGTCGAAATCAATTTTTATATCTTGTTTGATGGCCGAATGTATACGTCATTTTCACTTCATCAAACCCAGTTACCTTGCCCAGTTATTCCCTAGGTAAAGTGACATCGATATTATTGGGAATTTATGGATTGGTATGATAATGAAATTCTAGTAGAAATATCCAGCATGCTTATTTTCAACAGGCTGCAGAAAAGTTGATAAATGTTAAGAGATGCAAAAGCAGATTTTAGAAATCGCAGGAGTTCGCGGAGATCAAATATTTATGTTGACTTATCGTTCTGCCATGTATGGAATTTAATAATCCTTCGCTGTTACTGTATAGCCTTTGTTGATTGCGAGAAGGCCTTTAACAGCATCTACAGATCAATGTTATGGGAGGTCTTGTCTCAATATGACGTCACTGTGAAATATGTAAAGGTAATTGAAAAACCCTCCTACGAAGCAGATACAGATTTAATGGTAATTTTAGTGGGTTGCCCCATGGAATGTTATTTTAGCCTACCTTTGCTTTTAGTCCTACTCGTATATTCAGAATGAAACCTGGTCAAGCTGGGAGAGAAGCTGACTGGCGTAGAATATGCAGATGATGCTATTTTAATCCGCAAAGCACCACAAAGCTTGCTTAAATGAACGCATCATTTCTCTGGAAAGATCGGACTCAAACTATATTAAACAAAAACTGAAAAATGAAGACAAAGTAAGCAAACAGTAACTGAATATCGTTAGGTCAGAAAGGATAAATATGACTGAATCATTCAAATACATAGAAACATTGGTATCCTGTAAGTTCTCTTGAGTTGGAATTTACAAGATTTGTAAATCAAATAAATGGAAACTGCGTACATAAGTAAGAATAATACACATGTCTAGACAGTGAAATTAGATTTCAAAGATTTTGTCAATTGGAGCGTAAAGTTTCAAGAAGAAAATTAAGTCACATGGAGGAGAGACTTTAGAGATGAGAGAAATTCCTCCGTAGAGGGGGTGGTACGGTCATTGCACCTAATGCAGTACACTGTAGGCGTTATTTAAGGTTTTTTGCAGCGTCCCTTCAGCCCCTAGCTGCAGCTCCTTTCATTCCTTTTACTGTACCTCCGTTCATATTCTCTTTCTTCGATCTTATTTTCCACCTTCTTTTAACAATATTTCATAAGGCAACTGCCGGGTTTTCCTCCTGTTGCACCTTTAAAACCTTTTTACTCTCAGTAGAAAGGGAGATGGGGATGGCATGGACATGTCCTTTGCTTAACCCCTGGGAAAATAGAATTGGATAAGAACGATGACAAGGGTGTCTTGAGGTTAGTGGAAGATGAAACACAGAAGGGCTTGATTGGCTTAGTTTCACATAGATTCTTTATGTTTCATGGTCTTGGAGATTTATATTATATTATTTATTTTTATATATATATATATATATATATATATATATATATATATATATATGTGTGTGTGTGTATGTGTGTGTGTGTGTGTGTGTAGATATATATATACGTACTGTATATACTGTGTATTATATGTGTGTTTGTGTATGTGTGTGAGGAGGTAAGATGACTGTCATGGTAAATGGGGACAACTTATATAATACATATATATTGAATTTCTAATTACTTTTAATTATAATGGTATAATTATATAATTATATTGAATAGAATTATAATTATAATTAATCTCTCTCAATCTCTCAATGAGTATGTGTTTAGGGTACGTGAATTATTTGTAGAACTTGTTGTCAAAGAAATGTGGTAGGATTTAATTTTTTTCTAGGTGAAAAAAATGTGGAACGAAAATATCTCAAAACAGAATGCTGCGGAAATGAAAAACAGTATCAGCAATATTTTAAATCTTGACGTAGGAAAAAATATCGGCTAAAGAATGAAGAAAGATAAATGAGAGAGATTATTTAGGCTCACGTGGGATAAACAAGATGGTGGGGGAGTGGCAGCGTTCATAGAGCTAAAGTTTTAGACCTGCTGTTGGAACCAGATCCCGTGTTTTAGATTTTTATTTTCTTCTTTTTAACCCAATTTCCTTTCATTAATTTTAACCTTTGGCATGATTCGGCTGTAATAATTGAAAATTTTAATAATATAAGCAGTCATTTTTATTATTATTATTATTATTATTATCATTATTATTATTATTATTATTATTATTATTATTATTATTATTATTATTATTCAGAAGATGAACCCTATTCATATGGAACAAGCCCAAAGGGGCCATTGACCTGAAATGCAAACATATGGCGTTCATTCGAAAGAAGTAACAGAAGGTAATGAAAAATACAGGAAGAGATCACTTATTAGAGAAACAAATACATTAACAAATTGATAAATAAATAAAAATGCAAGTGAAATATTAAAATAGAAGTTGAATTGTTTTAGGGCAGTAATGCATTGCGTGTTCGCTTAAATTTCTGAAGTTCCAGCTGCACGGCATCTTCTGGGAGGGTGTTCCAGAGTCCGATTGTGTGAGGAATAAAGGACCTCTGGAACTGAGAATTTCGACAGCGAGGCACATTTACTGCATATTAGTGCTGCTGTTCGGCGAATCTGGTTACTCTTGGCAGGAACAGGGGATCAGAGATCAGTTGTGAATATGAAACATCTAAATACAGCTTATGTTAAAAGTCATACGAGGGATATAAGTGCTTAACCTCAATTTTAACTTTTGTCCAGGGTGACAGGATTATCGAATGAACATGTGAAAATGGCCATTATAAATTTAGTTTTTTCCTCTCAAACGTTTCACTCACTGTTGCGCAAAATTGTTCAGCATTGCTGTTAATGACTAGGTATCTCAAACTTTATTTTTAGAGTTTTAATGTCCTTTTTAAAAAGGCGTGTTATGATAACCCATTCTACTTAGAAGTTTACAACTATTTCACTTGGGTGAACAGTCCATGAAGAAAGTTGGTGAACGTATAAGTTCACCTATGTATGTTCCTGTCTGTGTCTAGGCCAACAGATTTGTAGTACCTATCTTTGTATTATAAGATTAGCGTATAACCTGCATTTTACAATGTCATTAATCTCACCATTCTTTGAGAAAAAAAAATAAAATAAACATCTAAAAAACAATGACATCATATTCTGTCTTGTGATTTTGGGACAGTTATGATAATTTTGAAGCTACTGGAGTGTATATAACACATACACTATATATATGTGTGTATATATAGTATATATATATTTGATATATATATATATATATGACTAGTATGAGTGTATATAACAGAAAGCAACATCTTAATATACTTGTTTCTAATTGTATATATTTTCACATATGTCATAAGGATAACTTATTATCAATTAAAAAAATAGTAACATATATATGAAAATATGTTATTTCGATAGAGCGAATTGATATTAAAGGATGTTTGTAGCTATTGTATATGAATCACGGTGATGTGATAAATAGTCATAGAGGCTACGCGACAAACGCATTAACGGTCAACATGGCAGAGGTGGGTGGATATAAATGCAAAACACCTGATCGACGGTGAGTTGATGGAGGCAATATTCACTTATATTCCTGTGGCCGACTTAGTGCGTCCACTGTAATCCTATCTCGTCCTTCGCTAGTGACCTCACGGGACGGTGAACTTATTATCAACTAAAAAATTCCCCTTCGGTAACAATATGAAAATATATTATTTCCGTAGTTGGTATTAAAGGATGTTTAGAAGCTTGTTATATATATATTAATATATTACTGGCTGTTGCGCAGGGCTGTTACCCAATTAGTAGTGGTTCTGTTACAAGTATTAATACTTACTGGCTGAGGCTACCCAACTGAACAAAGGGCAGCTATACTAGACTTGGGTATTTTCCTTAAAAGAAAAATGACTTTAGTGAATTTTCATAAGGAAATCTAAATAAATAAAATAATGAAAAATAAAAAATAGAAAAAAAAAAACTCAAAAGGTCCTAGGAAGGGAGAAAACAGATAATCACAAAGTGTACAACTATATGAAATTGATAAAAGGGTACTTACTTTTTCCGTATTCAGAGAATTAAGTGACTCTTGGCTATAACAGAATTCATAGTGAGACAAGAACGAGTATAAGTTGTAAATGGAATTTTTATTGCTTCTAAAATTGTCTGTCGCTAACAATTCTTACCTTGAATGATGAACAGTAATTATTCCTTGGGCAGTATAAAAGATTTAATCTTACTTATTGGTGTTACATTTTTTTATTTGTAGAGGAGGACTGATATAAAAATTGGATCAGTTTGTGAGAAATTTGTTATTCACTGCATGATCAGAAGAATCATGAGTCAATATGGAAATAATTTTTAACCAAAAGAAAATTAAAATGGAGAAAACATTCCTCGGAGACAAAAAAAATGCTGAAAAACACTGTTGATTTTTTTTTTCCAGCGGTTATGAATTTTATATAAGGCATATTACTATAATAATTAATATTACTGTAATAATAATTATTCTTAGGTAGAGAAATACTGCGTTCATGAGACTAGATTTCATTTTAGAGTTACATCTTTCATTTTTCTTTCTTTCATGCCATCTGTATTTAGAACTACAAAACTATAATCAATGGTTGGAACTCATAATGCACGCACACTGACGCTGACTATTTTCAGTTTATTTTATTTTAAATTTTAATTCAGAGTCCAAAGTCAGAGGGAGAAAATAATTTTTGTATGCCTTCTTTGAACAATAATGACTTTTTTCGTTATCTTCTAATGATCAAACAAAAAGATATATTTCATGTTTCATTTGTGTCAAAGAAAGATTATCCAACTTCGTGTTGCTGACATACAAAGAGTAGTCTGACAAATAACCACCTTATTTTAACAAAAATAAGATCATTAGATATCATTTACTAATAATAAAATCTTAACTAAAATACCACCGAAAAATGCACCAATACATTCGGCATAGATACCGAATGGTAATTGGTTTAAATTAAATTGGACTGTGTCAACACGGGTCCATGTCTGAAGCCCCGTAAAAAACAAATTTTGTAAAGAGTTTAAGAGTCCTGGTGTGGACCTCTTGATTGCCAGATAAGCAGAGAGAGAGAGAGAGAGAGAGAGAGAGAGAGAGAGAGAGAGAGAGAGAGAGAGAGAGAGAGAGGCGGGTTGGGGGGAGGGCCTGATGATGTGAAGAATGTGGGAGAAGAAATTAATTATGTATATTATTCGTTTTAAATCATTTTTATGGCTTCTCGGGTGATTTAGCTTGCTCTCAGAACGACTTGGTGGAATTAATTCCTTCAACCCCAGTCCCACTCACTTATACACACACACGCACACACATACACACACACACAAAACCAGTCTCTGTTTGGGTCGCATTGAAAATGTAAAAACAAACTGAGTTTGGGACCAAAAGGGGATTTAGCTGTTATAGTATAGAATCAATATCTCTCCATTGTTTCTGTCCTAAACCAAATCTGTGATTAATTTACTTCATTCCGTTTTAATGTTGTCAAAGAGCACTTTTATCGTTTTCACTTTGTTAATGTATTCCCTAATTTGAGAAATCAAGACTGAAAAGATGAGATAACGAAACAATTCAAATTAGAGAGAGAAAAAGGGGATAAATTGCCGTACTAAAAACTGTTCGCTGAGAAGTAGTTTTCCCTTTCCATTTTTTCAGATGTAAATGTATATAATAAAAAAATCCTTGTCGAAAACCTAAATCAATTCAATTTTCGTTATTGTGACCGTCAGATTTAATTTAAACTAGAAATTTTGAAGTATTTTAAACTTTCAGATAAAGTAGAATATTCTACAGAAAAAAAAGACTCTCTCTCTCTCTCTCTCTCTCTCTCTCTCTCTCTCTCTCTCTCTCGATCAGATTTAAAAAGTTAATAATTTCGCATTTATGAATTTTTGTACATGCTTAGTAAGATTCTCTGACACCCTCGGATTTTTTTTTTCCTTTTTTTTTTTTGCAAATCTGATGATGATGTGCCCGCATCATTATTCTGTAGAGGGATGTTAGAGAATGTAGTAGAATTATATAGCCATATAAAAGGAATTTACCAGATTATTGTACAGCTTGATGAACAGAGAGAAGTAAGTGCGTATGTTGACAAAGAAAAGAGAGAGAGAGAATTATGAATTTTGATCTGGAAACCTCCGTCATAAAGTGGGAAGATGGAGGATCAAAGAGATACTTGCAGTAACATCAGAAAAAAACCTAGAAGAAAAGAGGGGAGCATTGAAAAAGGCGAACGTCAGAAATGTGGAGAAGAAAATGAAAATTGCCACGAAGGGTAAGGTGGAATCGTAAAAATGCAACTCAAAATAATGATGACGATGATTATGGAAAAAGGGATAAGATCAACGCAATAATTTCAGGGGGAAGAATAAATGTGGAGAAACAGATAATAAAAAAGGGCCGTTAATGAGACATAAGACGACATGAAAGGGATGTGGAAGTCGGAGATATAAAGTGAATATTAGCCATAGTGATTTTTTATACATGCTATCTTTATCTCCTCTTCGTTAGGAATTATTTTTCGTTTCGGTATTTGGAAGCGACCTTGTTGAAATGCGTAAAGTTGCTTGTCATAATCTGCTTCATTCATTAATGCGTTCCGTCTTGTTTGTACCTTATGGCACGCAGCAAATAATCTTTGATTTCATATAATGATAATATTAGATACTGCCAATATTTTCAAATTACTGATTTCATATAATGATAATATTAGATACTGCTAATATTTTCAAATTACAGATTTCATATAATGATAAAATTAGATACGGCTAATATTTTCAAATTACACAGACAGCATATAATTACAATATTACATACTGCTAATATTTTCAAATTACACAGGCACAGATACATATATATACGAGTATATACATGCTGTATTTCCACAATGCTCCCGTGGATGGAGAATATAAGAGATCCTCACATGAAAACAAAAGGAGGAGATACCAAGACTATCGACTTTTATTATAAACTCATCTTCAGGCATGTAAACAGTTTTATAAATATATATATATATATATATATATATATATATATATATACATATATATATATATATATATATAAATACAGATAACAACTAAAACACGAAAACATGCTACTTAAGTATGCAAAAAAAAATCTTCAATACAAAAAACATACTTATCGGAAATATGGAGTTACTGAAATCATAATACAATATTGTTTGTAAAACATATAACAGTTTGTTTTCCTTTTGAATAGTTAAGAAAAAACTTTTCAGCTGTTCGTCCATCTTAAAAAGCCCATCGCTCAAGTTCATGTTTCAAAAAGAATCAGTGAGACATCCTTCAACTAACAAACTGTCATGTATTGATGAACTTTTAAAAACTAATCTAGCTGAATTCCAGTCTACAGGGTGTTCAACGTCTCTTAGTGACAGACTACGGTAGTAGGGCTATTTGCAAGGCGTACTTTATGTTTACGCTGTCACACTCTCTTGCAGATTGTCCAGTGTAAGGTAAATTGTAAGTTGAGCAATTAATTTTGTACACCTCTCCTGTTGCCATTACTAGTTTATTGCAAAACGGTGAATTCTTGAATGACACATTATTAATATTATTGCTAAAAACGTTTCTTTTCAAACATTTTAGGCAATTTGCCATGCCGTGAATTTTTATTGATTGTAAATAATTCGAATGTCTGAAAATAAATGTTTTTAGTAATGATGTGTCCATCAAGAATTGTTATTTTTAATAAAACAGTAAATCATATATATATATATATATATATATATATATATATATATATATATATATATATATATCTATTAATGATTTACTGTTTTATTATAAAATAACATTTAATGGACACATTATTACTAAAATATTTATTTTCAGACGTACAGTATATATTATATATATATATATATATATATATATATATATATATATATATATATATTAATGATTTACTGGTTTATTATAAATAATGATTTCTTAATGGACACATTATTATTAAAACATTTATTTTCAGACGTGTATAATATATATATATATATATATATATATATATATATATATATATATATATATATATATATATATATAGTTTATATAAAAGTATCATCTAACGTTATAGGCATTTTACCATGACCTCAAGTCATAGAGAAAACTAAAATTGTACTAATTTCGGCTCAACTACATGTTTTACTCGATTTGCTTCGGTTTTTCTAGTTTAGTGAGCGTTTATAGCACTGTTACCCTTTGGTTGTTCTACGGAAGTAAAATCGTAAATGAATACAACACAAGTGGAATACTCTAATTTCTAAGATACAAATAGACATTAATTTTGTTGCATTTTAAAGAATGCTCTTGAGTAGGTTTTGATTCAGACCGTTTTACGTTTCATTTGGTCCTTTTGCTGTGCCTTTAACCGATAGAGCTTAATGAAAAACAGTACTCCGGTATGAGACCTCTGAAAATACTCATCTATAAATCATGGTTATATAAAGTTTATGTTAACGCACATGGTTCTTTGAGTCAAAGGAAGGACTTCGAGAAGTTGTAGGATATCACAAAAGAAGGGAAATGTGGATCTATTGTAAGGACAAATAAACAGGTAAACAGTGTTTCTATAAGCTTCTCAGAGGGCTTCTTAGCCAGTAAGTGTCGTGTCCGATATTGCTAGAGAAGAGCCTTCGTGAGCCGGCAAAACGAACCATAACCAAGGAAGTCACGTTCTAGAGCTTGCGCTCTCGTAAACACCACCTCTACATCAAATAATTTTTATAGCAAACTGATATATTCCCGTAGTTCTAACGCTCGAATCACGATATAGGTCATAAATTAGGCACCCACTTTAATGCGGAATCCGCCACCTATGGCTGCCTTCAACTCTCTTCGTTTGTCACGATTAGGATCGAAGTTTTCGTTACATAATGGGTGTGTAAGGAGAGATCCTTGTGTTAAGGATGCGAATCTGTAGCATTTCAGTGTGTTTTTTAGAATGAACAAATTTTCATTTTATTATTTTCATCTCATTTCTTTTTCCACACGGTTACTACGACATATATATATATATATATATATATATATATATATATATATATATATATATATATATATATATATATATATATATACACATATATATACTGTATATATATATATATATATATATATATATATATATATATATATATATATATATATACACATATATACTGTATATATATATATATATATATATATATATATATATATATATATATATATATATATATATATATATATATATATACTATACTCCCTCCTAAGGATCTAACTGCTTTCTGGTAGAAAATCCCTCATCTCAGTTAGTTAACCAATATGGCGGAACAAGCTATTTTCCACTTATATTGACTCTTCTAGCCTTCAGGGAAAACCTGGCCTACTATCTCCCTCTTTCAACCCCCCCTGTTAATTCCCCCTTATAAGTAATGTTTTTCCAAAGTGGCTCAGGGAAATAAGGGCGTGAACCACTTGGGAGGGGCTAGCACCTTACGCCTTAGACTATTGACCCTTAAGACCCATGTTCACTTTGATCTTTTTACTGGCAGCCTTCACTTTCTAGGTAACCTATCTCCGACTTTCAACCCCTGCTCCAAAAAACAAGCACTCTGATTCACCAGCCCGGCCACATCCCTGTCTCAGTGAAGCTCAAACTTCACGATCAGGAGGAAACGTGGTATTTTAGGGCTCAACCACTTGGGGGAAATGGGGTTAGCCTAGAGAGTGAATTTGGCCTTTAGTCACCTTCTGTCTCTCTTCAGTAACCCTTTCCTTTGATCTTTTAAGCCCTTCCAAGGAATTCCCCCTTTGTGTGAGGCCTATTGCTTGTTTTCAAACGCCCGAAATCCACCACCAAGACTGTGAAAAGAAAACAAGCTACTAATGTTTAGAATTTAGGAACATGCATTTGTGTAATGCTTTATGGGAGATCCCCCTTCCTGTTGTCAGGACCTCTTGACGGCTCAACCTGTCAGTCTGCAAATCGTGACCATTTGAGACGTCCATCCAGGTATTTTGAGCCTGATCACAGAATCCTGTCTGAAAGAAATCATCTTAATTAACTGAATTGCCATTACCCTGGGTTTCACCTTCAATGTCTCTGTCTGTAACTTCCTTCCATTTTTATGTAACTTAATTAAACTCATTTGTCCAAAGCTTAGGGACGGGCAAGCACGTGTTCCTTGTTTCTATCCACCCTGATTCCATTTTACATTGATTATTTTATAATTCCAATGTGCCGTTTAGAATTTAGGAACATCTATGTGTATGTAATTTGTTCCTCAGTTAGAAATTAACATTTTGTACATTCTTTTGTCTTGCCAGTTGCCCCATTCTCTGAAATAAACCCCTTCCAATTGTAAAGTAACCCTTTCCTGGTCGTCCAAAAGAGCCCACCTTCATTATAACTGATTGCCATTACCCCGGGAGTTCAAATCCAGGAAGATTTTTTAACATAATAGAGCTGCTTTGGCAACAGACTGGTATCTGTGGCCCTCATATTTAATTCATAAAACTCGCAGGCCCCTCTATCGTATGTACTCAGTCTATAATTTAATTTTAAATTCTTTCCAGTTCCTCTTCTCCACACCAAGGAAGGCCAGTTTATAAAATTGACAAGTTCCCTCCTACACCAAGGACCCCAGTTTATATAATGTATATATATATATATATATATATATATATATATATATATATATATATATATATATATATATATATATATATATATATATATATATATATGTGTGTGTGTGTGTGTGTGTGTGTGTGTGTGTATACACATATTGGAGTTAATCTCCAGTTGTATTAGTATAAATCAGCAAAAACTCTTCTTTTCTAAAAAACTGTACCTAATAGTTTTGGTGTAGTCTTCACCGGTGACGAGTATTTATGAAGACAAGGGTCAGATTTATGTTGAACTAACATATATTATTTACCCGCAAGATCGAAGTCATTATTGAAAGCTCGCCGTCTGATAAGTAAAAGCAAACGGATATTACTGATTTCATTACCTGCATTTGGTTACTACTATATCACTGCAAGAAAGGATCGTTACCATATAGGCTTAACCCAGTCTTTTATGTACTACCATTTCTCTACAAACAGTCATTATTATCTCTAAATTTTTCAAGTAACCACTGACTTGACAGTCTTAACAGTCGCTTTTCTATCACTACAAGGAACTGTTATCTCCCCATAAGAAGCAATTCCGAGTTAATAATAATTTAGAGAAATTGTTCATGAAAGTTACTGCAGGCCTCTTGTTTATGTGGAAGCCATGTGAATACAAAGGAACCGTCAAGCATCCAAGCGGCCGATTCTCACGAACCTGGGGCCCTTGCTCCTCAAGCAACGATTCTTCATTTGGCGAAAAAGCGACTGTCAAAAAAAGAAACTCGGTAAAGACAAACTAGGATTCGTGTGGGGAGAACCGAACAAGCGCCGGTTTTTAATTATTGTTTACGTCAATGCGAAGATCGAGAGTAAAATTAATGTAGTGTAGATCTTAGTTCACTAGTAAGGGAGAATAAGTTTTTTTTTTTTTTACCTATTTAAATCAGTTTTGATTATTTATTTCCTTGGTCTGAAGTTGAAAGATGGGATATTGACTTAGAGGGATTTTACCGAGCAGTTTAAAATGTTTGAACCTGAAAGATTTCCACTTGAACGAACATCATTAAAAGTTGAAAAAAAATGGAAGCTGAAAGATTTCTACATAAATGAGCCTTTCAAGAATTGAAACGAGTGGAGTGTAGCAGATTTAACTGACTGAATGTCATTGAGAATTGAAAATGGAATTCTTACCTTAATCAGTTGTACTGAGAGTGAAAAAGATTGTAAGCTGGATGATTTAACTGAGTTAGTTTTATTAAGAACTAGTGGAGATTGTAAGCTGGATCACTTACTTGAATCAGTTGTACTGAGATAAAAAAAAAAAAAGATTGGAATACAGAGGATTTAACTGAATGAATCTTATCATTCTTGAAAACAGTCCTTGATATATAGTCGATTAATAATAAGTTGTACACCAGGATCGCTATTGCAGGAGCTTTACAAAATAAGATCTGTTCTTTAAAAGTACTGAATGACATTTATTTTCCTTATTAATGATAATGGCCTAAATTATCTAATAATAATAAATATAACGATAACCCTCCCCCTCTCTCTCTCTCTCTCTCACACACACAAAGTAGGTAAAATAAGCTTAAACATTACTTTTTAGCAGTTCTTCTGAAACCGTCACATGAAAATATCGTCATTAACAAGTTCATAATTTTAAGAAGACGGTAAATTTACCAGGGTGTCTTCGCTCGTCCAGCGAAATTAATCCAAAAGACAGTGAGAAAATATCCTTGACTTATCCTTTAAATCTGCCACTACCACCTCCCTCGGGTCTCCTCACCTTCGCTTATAAGATCTTCCTCCTTCGTCAACCCCGTTCTGAACCTTCTTGCTCTGAATAACCTTATCCAGTTCCCCTTTGAATTAATCTTTCTGAAATAAGCCCCTTCCTCCTCCCCCCCACCACCTCATGACACCATTTCCCCAACTTCCCTTCCCACCCATCCACCTGGTCCTTCCTTCCTCCTGCCTCCCCATTAAATCCATCTTGCTTCTCCAGACTAAAGGGTACAATGGTGTGGCGACAATTTCGCCCCCGGAGATCGTCGGCGAGATTTGGCAAGGCCATTTACATCTTATTTCGCCCGGCGTAAAATGCGCCGTGATATAATAGAAAGGCGAAACATACCCATTTCTTCACATCTCTTATAACTCTCCCCGTGATTTATCGCATTCACCTGAATACTTAAGATTTCATTTCACTCGTACGGAAGTTGTCCTCGCACTTCCTTCCTGTACGCAGATGTAGGTAAAGTGAAAATAGACATGCACATACTATCTACGAGTTTAATATGATTACAGTAAAAATGAAAAGGGATAATATGTAATTTCAGGTGAAACCCCTTATAAATATATATATATATATATATATATATATATATATATATATATATATATATATATATATATGCTCTTTCTATATATATACTATATATATATATGTTGTTATGAAAGGATGTACATAGGCCCTCCCACACATACACATACACGCACAGACACACACACACACACATATATATATATGTGTGTGTGTGTGTGTATGTATGTGGGAGGGAAAATGTACATCCTTCTGCAGGCGAACAGGTGCAGTACATATTAGTAAAATGTTGATTTAACACAATTAATTAAATAAAAACCTCAATCTATTGCGATATGATATATATATATATATATATATATATATATATATATATATATATATATATATATATATATATATATATATACATACATACATATATATATGTATATATATTCATTATTTATTTATTTATTTATTTATTTATTTATTTATTTATTTATTTCTGACAAAACTACTTAGCTGGTAACAAACTCACATGAAAACAATGTAGGAATTTGATCCAATTAGACATCCTCTCTCTCTCTCTCTCTCTCTCTCTCTCTCTCTCTCTCTCTCTCTCTCTCTCTCTCTCTCTCTCTCTTATACCAAATAGTTTCATCCTGTGGGTAAACCTTGCCTCGTCGAGGCCGTTCTTGAAAAAGAGAGAGGCGGGGTGGGAGGGAGGCGTGGGAGGGCGGGAGTGATGATCCTTCATTCTCATATTAGGGACCAGAGTAATTAGGTTCCAGAGATGCGAAGTGATTTTAAGCATGCGCGAGTCAGGGTACTCTGCAATCCATAAAAACAGCAAATTGCATATGCAACAAAACCGCCAATTTTCAAGATGGCATTCTTGAAGGTAATTACAAATAGCAGGTGTAAAAGCATCAAATAATTTTAGTTCGGGGAGAGAGGGAGAGCAAGAATTTTGTATAATTAACTTAAAGCCTCTTGTATCAAATGTAGGAGGAGAAAAGTAAATAGAAATTTCTCGAAAAAAATAGTTGTAAAGGCAAGGAAATATTATTAAAAGAATCAATTTTCTGTTATAGAGTAGCATCTATGGCCTCTTTATAGTGTTGTATATATATATATATATATATATATATATATATATATATATATATATATATATATATATATATATATATATATATATATATATATTCATATATATAACTCAAATTTTATAGGTACAAACCAAAGTGCAAATAAATATAAGTAAAATAAATGCATGGATAAGATTTCAATAACGGTATTTTATGTAATAAAGATGCGCATGTATGTATATAATATATATATATATATATATATATATATATATATATATATATATATATATATATATATATGTGTGTGTGTGTGTGTGTGTGTGTGTGTGTGTGTGTGTGTGTGCGTCTGTATGTGTTTCACGACGTACGGTGATTATATTTAGCAAACATAGGCATACAAGTTTGCAATCCACTTGTATACGAGTGTATAAGGAATATGTGAAAAATCTGTCAAAAAGCAATTTCGAGTCTTGAAGACTTTCCCCCTTTTTCTCCCATTCCAAACGTCAAATGAGCGAGTCCTCCTTCTCCCTTACATGCCAGATGGCAATTTGTCCATTTCAAATTCTCCTTTTCTCATGCTTACCGAAAAGGAGATCCTCGCGCACATCTCCAGGTGGAAAAGAGAATTTGGCCCTTACTGAGTGCCGCCATAAGGACGGAAATTAAGAATATAGGAGACTAAAACTCGGAAGGAGAAAAGGGATTTAGTGTAAGCATCAATCTTAGAACAAAAGGGATAGAATGAGACTCGGACCTGAAACGTTTGTCAGTTTCTAAGTGTATTTCTTGGAATTGCTTTTCGACGCTGTTTATTTATCAAAACGGAAAAAAAGATATGAAATTCTGCTTCGCGCCGAGAATTTATCAAAGTTTCTCTCTTCTCTCTCTCTCTCTCTCTCTCTCTCTCTCTCTCTCTCTCTCTCTCTCTCTCTCTCTCTCTCTCGAGCACGCCAAAGCATTCGTGTGCTAAGAAGGATTCCGCATCATCAGAGAACGTTACTTGCTATCATTACTCATGTAAAATAATGGAAAAGAAATGGATTTCTTCTCTTGTAAGCGTCGGGATTGTGGGGTTTTATGCGAATGTTATTATTGTTGTTTTATATCTGTTTTTAGAAGTTTGCTCAGAATATTGCCGTTGAATTTAGACTGAGAGAGAGAGAGAGAGAGAGAGAGAGAGAGAGAGAGAGAGAGAGAGAGAGAGAGAGAGAGAGAGAGAGCGCGGGTAGTAAACTTGGCCCTTCCTTTGTAAAACGTGGGATAAATATGCAAACTAACCACCATTTTTATACACTTGTGGGCCTCACGTTCTTTCTTGGGCCCCTATATTTACAACACACATTCTTCAATCAGATGGAGTTAGGCTCCCCTCCTCTCCCCTCTTTATGCTGTACATTCTCCCTTTTTTCCCTCCTAAAATCCCCCACCTTATCCCTCGTCAGAATTCCCCACCCCCACCCCCCATCCCCATCGTCTACCACCACCTTCCTATCATCATGACCGTATCAGTCCCGAAACATAACCAGGTTGCTTCGTCGCCAAATATTTTTTCTGTACACCAAAAGATGCATAATTCATAGCCAAACATGCCTCTCCATTCTATAATGATCTGTATATAAGTCCTGTTTTTATCCGCCTCAGAATTAATTGGGAACTGGGACAGGGCACAAACTCGCTCTTGAATAGTGGCGAGGGGAGCCTGTGCGGACAGGGGAAATCTCTGAGGTTTAAGGGAAAACGCTGGATCTAGAGAGCGAGAGCCGTTAAGGAAATGACACGGACGTTGTAAGTAAATGTTTACTGAGGTTGTGGCTGAAGGTTAAAAGGATTTGAACTACCAAGAAAAGTTTCTGCGATTGCTTTGACGACAACTGAACGATGAACCCTCAGTCTGTCGTTTCGTGCTGTTGAGAGTTTGATTCTGGAACTAATTTTTCCAGTAAGTTTTTTGAAAAAGATTTCGTTTTAAAGATTCTCTGGTAACAAGTAACCGTAGGTTAGTTCGGACAGACGTGTATACACACACACACACACACACATATATATATATATATATATATATATACGTGTATGTGTGTTTATAAAGTATATATACATATATATATGTATATATATATATATATATATACTGTATATACATATATATACACACGCATAGGTTTACCACTGCAAGCCTTGAATCTGGATTAGAAATGTATTGGAGAAGTTCCTCGTTCGCCAATTGGATCTAAGCCATGCACACGTTTGTAATCAGCTTGCAGTGTCCCACCATACTATGAAGGAGGCTCAGAATTTATTTCAGCTCGCCTGTACACATACCGAGAGTTTAGATAAATTTCACTGAAAGGGAATTAAATCATTTTTACAATGAAAAATAGTGTATTGGTGGTTTTTGATTTGTAGGCTGAGCAATTGTATATACGGTATATACATTATATATATATATATATATATATATATATATATATATATATATATATATATATATATATGTGTGTGTGTGTGTGTATATATATATATATATGTATGTATATATATATATATATATATATATATATATATGTGTGTGTGTGTGTGTGTGTGTGTGTGTGTGTGTGTTTGTGTTTGTGATATTCATGCATGGTGAATTACGGCACCATCACATGTTGCAACTTCGTGCTTCTTTATTTCCTATAAGAATTCAATGCTTGCAGAATAAGCATACCTTGAAAGTGTGAGGAAGCCGAGAAGGAAAGCGGTAGTTACGACTATTAAGATTCAACGTGCACAGCCTCAAGATAAAAATGAACACAAAGATTAATCATCTTTAGCCTGTTTATATAAGCACAAAATGACTTATCAGCAGTATGTTGAGTTCCTTAATCACACAACGCCGTTCACCAGTATTCTTCCCAAAAGAGGTTGAACAGGAATCTGATGTCCTTATCTCGCCTAGGTGTGATTGAAACAAAGAAAATGTAAGGAATGTCAAAAAAACGCACGTAGGGCGTAACCCTAAAGACGTGATAGAACTGCCTTTCAGAGTTTATATAGATTATAGGAATCATGGAAAATGACAGCTGGAAGATAATTCCTTAGGCTGCAGGTGAGAGACAGAACAGGATGCCGAACCAGTCTATCTGGAGATTGCTAGTTTCCATGAAGTAAATATTTGGAAGTAGATTTTTTAGCTTTTTGAAACAATAAATGGAGAGACGCCCACTGAAGAGAAAGAGTCTAGCATCTGAGAGAGTGCAAGAGGATTTATAAAAGAGCCTTTTAAGCAATCGTTTCGATTACAAATACAAAGGAGGTAGTATCGCAAGCATGAGAGTAATATCCCAGACTGAGAGGAATAATGTCAGTATAATGTTTTGATACCAGGGTGGAGAGCAGAAATACGACATCAGAGCAATACGCGCGGTTTCTGAGGAGGATATTTGACAGTTTGACATACGTGTTCTCTTTGACAGTGAAAAGAGTTGGGTGGTTGGACTCCCAGATAAAGATATCCAAAAAACAAATGTGGAACTGGGAAAAAACCACATAGTTGCACTAAGAAGTAACAGTTAGAGGTGTTTGAAGGCAAGCTTGAAGAAGGGAAGCTGGAATGAACAGTTAGAGGTGTTTGAAGGCAAGATTGAAGAAGGGAAGCTGGAATGAACAGTTAGAGGTGTTTGAAGGCAAGATTGAAGAAGGGAAGCTGGAATGAACAGTTAGAGGTGTTTGAAGGCAAGATTGGAGAAGGGAAGCTGGAATGAACAGTTAGAGGTTTTTGAAGGCAAGATTGAAGAAGGGAAGCTGGAATTAACAGTTAGAGGTGTTTGAAGGCAAGATTGAAGAGGGGAAGCTGGAATGAACAGTTAGAGGTGTTTGAAGGCAAGATTGAAGAAGGGAAGCTGGAATGAAGGTTAAGTAAAATGCTGAAAGCTGGATGCAGATGGGGGCCGAAGGAACGCTGCAAACGCCAATAAGTAATGCCTGCAGTGCACCACAAGTCTCCTACGGTGATGACATCTCTCTGAGACAAGTATGGAGTAACGTAAACTAGTGTACCAAAATGTTGATATAAAGAGAAAGGTTGAATTACATTTTCACCCAACAGAATCGATTAAAACAGGCCGGGAAGCATTGAATTTGAATATTTTTCATGATTTCCATAACAAATCGAGGTGAATTGATAAATAATATTATTATTTCGGTCTTACTCCGTGGATAAAGTATATTAATATTTCGGTCTTACTCCGTTGATAGAGAATACTATTCTTTCGGTCTTACTCCGTTGATAGAGAATATTATTCTTTCGGTCTTACTCCACTGATAAAGAATATTATTCTTTCGGTCTTACTCCGTTGATAGAGAATATTATTCTTTCGGTCTTACTCCACTGATAAAGAATATTATTCTTTCGGTCTTACTCCGTTGATAGAGAATATTATTCTTTCGGTCTTACTCCACTGATAAAGAATATTATTCTTTCGATCTTACCTCCGTTGATGCGAGAGAATATTATTCTTTCGGTCTTACTCACAGATAAAAGAATATTATTCTTTCGGTCTTACTCCGTTGACAGAGAATATTATTCTTTCGGTCTTACTCCACTGATAAAGAATACTATTCTTTCAGTCTTACTCCGTTGATAGAGAATACTATTCTTTCGGTCTTACTCCACAGATAAAGAATATTATTCTTTCGATCTTCTCCGTTGATAGAGAATATATTTTCGGTCTTCTCCACTGATAAAGAATATTATTCTTTCGATCTTACTCCGTTGATAGAGAATATTATTCTTTCGGTCTTACTCCACAGATAAAGAATATTATTTTTTCGGTCTTACTCCGTTGATAGAGAATATTATTCTTTCGGTCTTACTCCACTGATAAAGAATACTATTCTTTCGGTCTTACTCCGTTGATAGGGAATACTATTCTTTCGGTCTTACTCCACAGATAAAGAATATTATTCTTTCGGTCTTACTCCGTTGATAGAGAATATTATTCTTTCAAGTGCCTACCACAGATAAAGAATAGGCTATTATTCTTTCGGTCTTACTCCGTTGATAGAGAATATTATTCTTTCGGTCTTACTTTCACTGATAAAGAATATTATTTTTCCTTACCCGTTGATAGGAGAATATTAATCTTTCGGTCTTACTCTACAGATAAAGAATATTATTCTTTCGGTCTTACGCCGTTGATAGAGATATTATTCTTTCAGGTCTTACTCCGTTGATAGAGAATATTATTCTTTCGGTCTTACTCCGTTGATAGAGAATATTATTCTTTTCTTACTCACTGATAGCGAATATTATTCTTTCTCCGTTGATAGAGAATATTATTCTTTCGGTCTTACTTATTAAAGAATACTATTTTTATCGGTCTTACTCCGGATAGAGATATTACTTTCGGTCTTACTCCACTGATAAAGAATACTATTTTATCGGTCTTACTCCGTTGATAGAGAATACTATTCTTTCGGTCTTACTCCACAGATAAAAAGAATATTATTCTTTCGGTCTTACCTGTTGATAGAAATATTATTCTTTCGGTCTTACTCTACTGATAAAGAATATTATTCTTTCCAGATCTTACTCCGTTGATAGAGAATATTATTCTTTCGGTCTTTACACTACAAGAATATTATTCTTTCGATCTTACTCCGTTGAAGAGAATATTATTTCGGTCTTACTCCACAGATAAAAATATTATTTTTCGGTCTTACCCGTTGATAAGATATTATTCTTTCGGTCTTATTTCCACCGATAAAGAATACTATTCTTTCGGTCTTACTCAGATAAGAGAATATTATTCTTTCGGTCTTACTCCACAGATAAAGAATATTATTCTTTCGGTCTTACTCCGTTGATAGAGAATATTATTCTTTCGGTCTTACTCCACAGATAAAGAATATTATTCTTTCGGTCTTACTCCGTTGATAGAGAATATTATTCTTTCGGTCTTACTCCACTGATAAAGAATATTATTTTTTCGGTCTTACTCCGTTGTTGATGAATATTATTCTTTCGGTCATTGATAAAAGAATATTATTCTTTCGCTTGATAAAGAATATTATTCATTTGGTCTTACTCCACAGATAGAGAATATTATCTTTCAGGTCTTACTTCCAGTTGATAGGAGAATATTATTCTTTCGGTCTTGCTCCATTGATAAAGAATATTATTCTTTCGGTCTTACTCCTGTGATAAAGAATATTATTCTTCCGGCCTTACTCCGTTAATAAAGAATATTCTTCTTTCTGTCTTCGTCCACCGAAAAAGAATATTTTTTTTTGGCTTATTCCTTATCATTTACCTTTAAGAATCCCACTTGCATACTTCAGGTAAGAAGAAGAATAAAGTCATTTAATTACTTCACATGGAGAAAATGATTGAAAATTAATCTCCCAATCAAATGGAAGACGAAGCCATAAAACTTTCGAGACGAAAATATTTAATAAAACTCGAGAGTGGTGGTGATTCACAGGGAAAAATCCTCGCTCAAAAATCATTCTTGGTAATATGAATGAAAACTCAGTTCTAATTAAAGCAGCTTTGCACAGTTGAGAGATTCACCAGCGCCACAAGCTTCAAAGCAGAAAATTCTTGGAAATTTCTTTTTTTCTCCCCCATTTCCCGTGGAAGGAATACAAAAAAAATAAAAACTAGCATGGGATAATATTCTTTAAAATACAGGTATTCTCTCGTTTGTTGAAGGGGGTGGGGGGTGGCTATCATTTTTAATATTTTCACGTCAACGGCAACGGTATCGCCTTAAACATTTTTGTAGAGAAAAATTTAGGATTTAATTTCTCGAAGTGAACTGTGTTCTTTTATTTGAAGAGAATGTCGCTGTTGGAAACTGACCAGAACGTCAGCAAAATTACTTAATTAGAGCGCAGTAGGAGGGAATAAACATGATTTGAGGTGATGTATATATTATTAATTTAATCAGTCGCACTGAAATGAATCAGTATCTCGTTCTCATAAGGCTTATAAGAGTGCATATACTCTTATAACATCACAAACCTGTACCGAGCACACTAAAAACAAAAAAAATGTTCCATGTGTTCATTATTTATTTTTACTTTAAAATGTAAGGTCAGAAGCTGGGCTTGAAGGGAAAAATGTGGTCTGTAACCTCGGAGGAAGCAACAAACTCGCCTCTTGAGGGTCAGAGGTGGGACAACTAAAGCACAAAGAAAATTCCAGAGTTTGGACAAGTTTTAGATGAAATATTTTAAATTTGTGACAAGTGTACATTAAAGAAAAATTGTTATAGAAAAAAGAGCTATCAATGAAAATGATTCCTGTTGCAATGCTCAGTACAGTAGTGTACATACAAAAAAAGTGGACAAGGTGAAGGGGGTATTGAAGTTCAAAGAAAAATATTCAAGTTAAAAAAGGATTCTACGCGTCAGTCAGATTCTTACTTTTCAGCTTTCATAGGAGTGTGAGACCTGCTTAGAGTTTGACATTCCACTTTCTTTAGTCCGTCACTATGCTTCCTAGAAGGATCTTGTAAAAAACATCATACTTGAAAAAAATGGATTCATGTGTGGTGTAAGAGGGTACCGGTGATAATTAAATGGTAAAGACAAGGTTAATTGATGATGTTAATGAAAACCTCATGCTTTCATTCGGGGCTGTCTTTAGATGAGCAGTACCTCTTAGAATTTGGAAATTATGAGCACATGATTTGTTATATTAGGCGTAAGAGGTCAGATAATCATAGGAATTCTCAGTAAAGCCCTCAGACAAAAGAAGGTTCTCTCTTAGTGCAAAGGTACGCAGCTGAAATGGCCTTACTATTTTTAAACCTACACAGAAATACTGACAAAAACCCCGCGCAAGTGCAATTGATTTCCAAAAATGTGAAAGACTCTTGAATGAGTCTTGTTGACAATTGATTCCCTGTGTATTTTCGAAAAAAGTGATAGGCAAATGTTAAATGGATCCTCCTGAAAGATGTCAAAGGCCTCTGTATCCTAAGGTGCTTTGCTTCATTCAATGAACGTAGATCCAGCTTGTCTCGGAGGCTATTTAGATCTGTAAAACAAAAAGCTGATATATACGCTCGATAGTCATTGACGAGATGGTCTGTGGCAACTCGTTAAAATCGGATTGATGGAAAAAGGAATGCTATATCTAAAAGCTCTTTAAATTGAATGTATAGAAGTTTGTCCTTGTAACGCCTTCTTTCTCTGGTAAGGTGTATTGAGAATTATAATAAAAACGGCTTGCTCTCACGATATATATTTCTCCATACATATGAAAGTTTAAAAAAAGAAATATTTAATCATATTGCATTGTGGAATGGCTTATAAAATAAGCTTAAATATTCTGCAAAAGAATCACATAACTCCTTCATTTTTAAGTCAGAAAATCTCATTATTATAGTGATTTTTTTTCCGTGTAAAAGAGTAAAATTGTAAACGTTAAGTTATTTTCCGTATCACTAAGTGTTTACTCAGCCGTCAAGAGAGTTCAAGTAACAAATACCAATAATCAAGGTTGAAAGCCCTGGTCAGGATATGTGAATTCGATGTCAGTGGGCTAATTGTGTTAATAATTGCAAGCATTCAAGAGTCATGACAAACTATCATATATATATTATATATATAATATATATATATATATATATATATATATATATATATATATATATATATATATATATAACATAATATATATATATATATATATATATATATATATATATATATATATATAGTCGTCATGCAAAATCAGCGATAGACTATCATATGTATAAAGTCATGGGCAAATCAGTGACAAACTATCTTGACCGCTGAGTAAACTCTTAGTGTTGTGGTAAATAACTTCACTTTTACAATTTTACTCTTCTACACGAAAAAAAAATCATTATAATATTGAGATTTTCTGGAGGAGTTATGTGATTCTTTTGCACACTAGTTAAGCTTATTTATAAGCTAATGCAGAATGCAATATGATTAAGTATTTCTTTTTTCAGTTTTCATATTTATGAAGGAATATGTATCGTGAATGCATGCCGTTTTCATTATAATTCACAACACTCCTTTCAAGATAAACAAGGCGTTACTGAGGACAAACATTTTATATATATATATATATATATATATATATATATATATATATATATATATATATATATATATATATATGTATATATATTACGATATATGTATTAGATATATATATAATTTATGTATAATATATATATATATATATATATATATATATATATATATATATATATATATATATATATATATATATATATATATATACACATACCTTACCATTAAAAGCCACTGTGACAGTTTTCTGAATTAAAAACAAATCAGAGGGTAACTGGAAAACTAATTTCAATTTTCAAAGTATGGCCGTTCCTACGCTGCATTATCCTCCGATGTCCTCCTCCTCCTCCTCCTCCTCCTCCTCCTCCTCCTCCTCCTCCTCCTCCTCGCTGCTCTCCTGGAAAATATAATTGGACGCTGAAATGTTATAGCTTTAGGAGAGTAAGCCCGAAGTAGAGAGATGAAAGCAGTCCCACCAACAACTTTATTAGCTTTGTGCAAGGGATCCCCCACCCCACCCCATCTCACCCTCCTCCCAAGAGCACAAGTACCACCCCCCCCCCTCCTCCTTCCAGCGATTATTGCTTTCCTGAGTATTTCGCAGTTCCGGAAATTATTGGATTGAGCGTCGGTAAATATCCAATATTGGGTCGGCTGACTGGAACAGGTCGTAAACCTGAGCTGGAAAACTGGAAAAGTTTTCTCAAGTTTCTTTTTCATCTATTTGAGAACTGTCGATCCCTCTTCCATGGGCTTTGCCTTCCTTCCCTTCTCCCTCCCCCTCCCCCTCCCAACCTACTTTTTGGATGAATGTTATCTAGTGCTCTTGGAAAAGTAAGTCTTGTGTGCTGTACCCTACGCAAGTGTTGTTATCTTCTATTGTTCAATGCCTGCGAATAGATATTAATTTTATCCTTTGGTAAATCCTCTTCTGTCCAACGGCACCTCTCCCCGCTCCCCCTCCCCTTTTTTTTTTTTCTTACATTGTTACTTTTGAAGTCTGCAAAACCGTACGTTTTGATCAAAGGATTATTTTCTTGGAAGTGTCTCGTAGACAGCTTTGGTTTCATCATTTCCAGCCTTGAGTGAAGTATGATCCTTCACCTGTGATAAACTTTCGGCGAATCTGAGCAGTAGTGTACCTTGCTGGATATTGTTACGACTGCGCATGTGTGCAATCACACAATAAAAAAATGAGGCCGAAATCAAAGAGATCAAATTCTTGAAACGGGAGGAATGTCTTTTTTTTCTTTTTTTTTAGTTCTTCCTGTGACGGAGGGAGGGGAAGGGGATGAAGTAATGCTGTGTGAATTTAACGGTCCACTGCCTTTTCTAAAAGCAAAGTTTTGAAAACACGAAGTTGATAGTCTTTACCGGCTGAACAGTTTTATTTTCGAATCAAAGACTGTAGAATTTGCCGTGTAATGAGGTTTCTTCATCACCTTTATGTTTTTGGTCTTCATAGGTGAGAAGTGGTTAATTGAAATCTGTTGGGTGTAGTGAACGGTGTTTTTCCGAGGTTCATTGTAATGACTGTGAACCAACAGGTGGTAGCAGTACTGTACCTTTTACTGTATAAATATTTCAGTTACTGTATTAAAAGGTGCGTGCGTGCGTGTGTTTATGTGTGAATGTGCTTATTGCCATTAGAAGGATTTCAACACTCAGGAAGTCTGTAAAGTGATGTTTGACATTTAAGGACAGGTTTTGCATAACCATCATGAAGGTAATCATTATTATGTATTAAGTGAGAGAGGCCCTTCAACAGGTAACTCTCCTCCAACTGGGATGAAACCGTTACATCAGACACTTTACGAGATAATTCCATCTCGCTCCAGTTTTCATGCACATTAGTTTTGTTCGTCGCTTAAGGAAAGGTTCCTCGAAAATAACAAATCTTTAATACAACGGACACATCAGGCTGAAGCTGCCTTTGAAACAGAATCCTTTGATATCAGTTGTGATCCCTCATCCCAAAACCTCCACTCGCATTCAGACGGTTTCGGGACAGATGATGTCTGCAATGTAACGTTGCATCTAGACACCCAAGTCTCGTCACGTATCAAACTTATATCTCGGATAGCAACGATGTTGCAAAGTTCTAAGTGAGAGAGAGAGAGAGAGAGAGAGAGAGAGAGAGAGAGAGAGAGAGAGAGAGAGAGAGTTGTTGGGGGGAAGGGTTGGAGCCCGGTCTGCAGCTTACTCTCGAATGCAATCTTTCAACTTTTTTTTTTCTCCCCCAGGCTTTGCCTCCTCCTCTCTTTGTTTCAAGAGAGAGAAAGAGATCATGTCCCTGCATTAAAGTCGTTTTTTCCCTGCTTGGGATGCTTTTTTTATGCATTCTCGTTTGTCTGAGCCTAACCTATCCAAGATAGCCTTTATAGGATTACGTGAGAGAGTTTCTTGATGAAGAGGATGCAGAGGGAACTTTGTCGCTGTGTGTGTGTGTGTGTGTATATATATATATATATATATATATATATATATATATATATATATATATATATATATATACATACATACACACATATATGTAGTGTATATAGATATGTGTGTGTATCTATATCTATATCTATTTGTGTATATATATCCATACTTGTGCGTGTGCTGTGTATATATGCATGTATATTGTGTTGGTATTAGGACGTATTCATTCAAGCACAGTACACAATTTCAAGATTGTTACGGGGAGTCACCACGACGGGCAGATCGTTGCAAGTCGTATAGGAAAGTCTTTGGTTGCATATAGATGTCAGAGCAAGTCCTGGAGAGTTGCTAACGCTCGGAACAAATCGACATCTTCATATTCCAGTTTTTCTTCCTGGATTCTCATCATCGTAGTGATCTGGTATTTGTGGCGGGAACTTCATGCATGTCGTGCTGGTATCGTGAACATGCATATTGTAAAAAAACTGAATTTGTTTAGTTTATTTATACGTTTATCAAATTTTAATTAGGTTTGTCTGTAGTTTCACTCTGAAGTTTAAGACTTTTTATATATTTTTACCGTAATTATCTGAATAGCGATTTCAATGTGTAAGTTACGGAAGTTAAATCTCAGTAATTTAGATCATCTCTCTCTCTCTCTCTCTCTCTCTCTCTCTCTCTCTCTCTCTCTCTCTCTCTCTCTCTCTCTCATTTTACCTACTGTACCACCAATTGATATCTTTGGCAATATTTCCAATGATTACATCTCGTGTCCTAGTCGCCACTGTGAATCTTAAGGCTACCTTGGATAGTCGTGGTTCAGACATAACGGAATCGTGAAACATCTTGTCACTGTACAGGCAATTGTAACATATCTCACTGATATTGTAATAATCTTTTGTCAATTCTACAGTTATCGCACCAGTATCGTAGCATTCCATATTGGAATAGTAAAAGTGTCCAATATATCCTAAACAGTCGCAACCGTGACGTCATTCTTGTATACGGCAGGAGATGGGCCAGCCACTCGACATAATTTCGAGGTGTAAAAGCCCTGAAAATGTACACCGGATATTACTCTGAATGTATGTATACAGGTGTAAAGGAATTTGGGCATGAACTAAGTATTAAGGAAGTATGTACAAATGTACAGTATATAACATTTAATAGTTTATTATTGTAGCAAAGACAAATTTTTTTTCGTTCATGTTACTATCTTTCTTTATCGAATGACATTTATTTTATGAAAAATTATATTAGTAATTTATGCGTTAATCATAGGAATAGTTCATTCTCTCTCTCTCTCTCTCTCTCTCTCTCTCTCTCTCTCTCTCATAAAGCCGCTCTTAATCCGGACTCACGCAGTCGTTCGTACTGTGAGATTTTGAACTTCTTAGAAGACAAAAAAGGGATAAGAAGAAAAATAATGAAGAAAAAAAAAAGATCCCAAACCATCGACCCGGCCGTTGTTGAAGGAGGCAAAAATTGCGAGATGATGAGAAGGTGAATAAAAGGACCAAAGACGAATTTCCAAGAAACTCTTTCAAGTCTAAGGACATTCTTTATTCATTCCTTCTTTTTTTTTTTACATTTTTGTGCTTGGTAAACGGATATGTTTTCTGTCCTGTTAATCTGCTCAGTTGAGGAGGATCTGGCCGTGGTGTAAATCACTTAATTTATAATCAATATGTAGGTGAATAGATATATACATGTAGAGAAATGCATGTGCATGCATGTAAATAACGTAGCAGCAAGTACCGTTATGAACTGTTGGTTTGAGGAGCGAATTATGCACCTGGTAGGTAGTGGAATGTTGTGGGTTGGAAACCAGGTTAGAAAAAGGCCTGGTAAAACAACCTCATCTCAGAAGAATTCTTGAGAAACCGAAGCTAACACATTCTACAATCACCTCATTTTAGGGGAAGAGACGCTTAATGAAATAAGAATCTCTCTCTCTCTCTCTCTCTCTCTCTCTCTCTCTCTCTCTCGGCATATATACATATATATATGTGTGTGTGTGTTATTGTATTAAGCCAGGAGAAATGTGAAAAGAAATTACTTGAACCAATTGCTTTCATGTATTTTTTCACCTTATCCAGGTATGTATATATATATATATATATATATATATATATATATATATATATATATATATATATATATATATATATATATATATATATATATATACATAATATATATAAAGTAAAAATACAGTCTCTTTTACGTCTCTTGAATGCTTTTGGCGTATTACATTGGTGTTGCTGAATTTCATATTTAAAATAAGACCTTCAAGCACAAAAAAAAAAGACCATCATCAATCTTGAAGAATTCGCATATTAACCAACAAAAATTCACTCTCCATCAAACGTGTGCCACAATCGTAAAAATAAGGTGAGAGTAATCTCTCATCAAGGTAACCATAGAAAAATGAGAAGATATTCGGAGGAAAATGTGATCGCATTCCAGGGTAAAAGGACCGAGAAGTTTGGTCCTTGGAAGTGGAAGTAGTTAATAACAGTTTGCTAAGAAAATACCTGCCGAGTTTGTGCTGGTATTTCAAAAAGGTAATTGAAGGAAAAAAATGACATCACAAGATATCGCGGGTTTGTAATTCTTCTTTCAACACGGACTGGGATTATTGTTCGGTTTTTTCTTTCTTTCTTTTTTTATTACTTTTATTTTTATTTTTGTCTTGTGAATTGGGCTTCCTCTTGGGATTGGAAGCATACTAATCTTCAAGACTTCTTCGAACTTCTTAAGAGTCACCTTTTCATATGGAAAACTTTATTGTGATTGCGAGAAATTAACATTCTAGTAACGTGTCGCTCCTTTCTTTCTGTACATACATACTTTAATTAATATATATATATATATATATATATATATATATATATATATATATATATATATATATATATATATATATATATATATATATATATATATATATATATATATTATGTATATATATATATACATACATACATATATATGTATATATATACGTGCATAGGTTTCTGTATGAACTTTTATCTGTTTTTATTTATTATCGACTTAGTTATTAATGGTTCAGCAGTATCACTTGGTAAAGCAACGGATCAGTTCCCGCAGTGCCAAGTATTTTTAAGACTGGGTGCACGATTGCCATTCTCTCTCTCTCTCTCTCTCTCTCTCTCTCTCTCTCTCTCTCTCTCTCTCTCTCTCTTCTGAGAATCAGGATTGCCTCATACTATCGGACAATGACGTGTGTTTCAAGGCAAAGGCAGAGAGAAACGGCAGTGATTTGGAAGAACCGAGAAACTGCAAGAAACAAAGTCTGAGGTTTTCTCTGGAGAAATCGAAGAAAAGCAGCGTTTTAGTAAGAAGGATGAATGTTGAAAGCCATAGCTAAGTTATTTTCTCTTTATTTCAGTACATAATAATGTTAAATTACTAAGCTAAACCACTGTATTGTCAAGAAGGACTCACCTTCATTACGGGTGACTGGGCAGTGAAAATTTTAATGACCAAAATTAACATTCGGGCACCTGTGCATTCTTCACGTTTACTGTGACAAGCAAGTTATTGATAAAATGCAAAAAAAAAATTATCTCTTAGATGTTACAGGGAATTTGGAATAGGCTAATGAAGTATGAAAAATACCTTGGGAAATTGAATCGTCCATGGTTTTTCTAAGTATGTTATAACAATTATATTTTCACCTGCCATTAATAGCACGTTGAAATTTGGATAAGGACTGAGAAGATAAAAGTGGGCTATGAAATTACCTATTTATTAGAGTCCTAACTTCATTAAGTTTATCCTTGGTATTATTCTTATTCACGGCGAGAAACTAGTTTGTTTATTATCAATTGATATGCATCCTCTTCTAGCCGCTTACGTTATTCTTCCATTGGTATATCATTAGCGCTGTCGTATACATCACAGGAACCAGTTATCAGAATTCATCCGCAGTTACGATGACCGTCTCTCTTTGACATGAATTTATATTTCAATAAATCAATAACCTTTCCACGCCAGTTTGCTTCATAACATTCAGTGACCGATGCCGTTCAGACCGAAGCACGACATCATTAAAAGGATTTTTAATGGCATGATAAAATGTACAACAAGGAGGATATCATTCTTGGAAAGACTTTTTCCTAGACATTGATTTGTTTTTTTCTTTTCCCGGCCATTATATTTGTCTCCAATTCGTGGTAATCCTGCGTGTGCTCTGCACGATTATTTGTGTGAAAAGATATCGAGAAAAATTGGAAGCACAAAATGATCTCGTCGCAACAAGAAAGTTTTTGGGATGTCCTTCTGGAATGATGATAGACTTGCTCATTAACAATAAGCACGTTGAATTATTGTAAGAATAGACGAAAGCAGAAAATTTCGTATACTGCACACCAATGAACGATATTTCAATGAAGATGTTCAGAGGTGTACATATTATTATTATTATTATTATTATTATTATTATTATTATTATTATTATTATTATTATTATTATTAATTGCTTTTACTTTATTTATTGTGTATTTAGTTTTTCTTATCTGATGATTCTTATCATCACTAATGTAAATCCATGGGAAATAGCCATAGGCGAGAAACTTTATCTCCTTGCTAAAATTACAAAGACACCAGACAATAGCGTTCCCGTTTCTTCCTACGGCTGTAGAACATGATGGAAACGAAGGGTAGACTATACATACTGAATGTAAAAGGTATATTGGGTCATATTTACGTGAAGTTTGTGAACCAATAAGTGGTTCCACATAAGCACGTGCTGGTTGACTGGCAGGTTGCCGCGAAGATCCAGTCACCGGATGCTGTAGTTACTGGCGTTCCAGTCCCACAGATTGTCTCAGTGTTCTGGGGTCGAAATTTTACCATGCCATGGTATAAAATAGTGATGTCTCTGGTGGATTGCACTGAGGTTTGCTAATATTGGTGAGGAGCGATGTCTACTATGTGATATCAAGGAATGTTTGAATTTCACTATTTGTTGCACCTTTGGAAGTGGCATGGTAATGTGCTGATGTAATTTCTATGGCCTCTTCAGATAAGTGATCTGAACTGGTAGACTACATTTTTCTTCTATAGGTTGTTGTGCACGGGTGGGATGGGGCTGGATTATTCTTCAAAAGGAGGCCTGATGTCTTTGAGTTTTTGTTGTAAACTTCAAGATTTATAATGTGGTCTGGGTTGGTTTGGTGACGCGCCTCGTAAGTTTATCGCATACGGCACACTCATCCTCATAATATCTACTATAACTCGCGTGGTTTACGTTCAGTGGTCTTAATTGTAAGCGTCCTATCCTGTCGAGCTTGCTTTGTTTTCATTGTTGCTTTTTGGAAAAGCTGTTGTTTACTAATGTTTGGCCAGCTCGATCAAGTTCCTTATGAGTGTTCGCCAGCCAGATGTAGATGCTGACTGCATCAGAACCCTCAGACACTTGCCCTGTTCATTGAGCTTAATGTTAATGTGGATGTAGTTGAGGAATGTATCATATCTTGTAAATCTATGCTGGCTACCCTCCAGACATAGGCTACATAGATGCCACTGTTGTCCAGGCGGATGATGAAATGAACACCAGAGATAAGCTGCACTTCCTCCATGTACTAATTACACGAGCCAAGACAGACATCGACGACTGAGCTGCATACCAAGGAAACTGTAACAATCACCTTTATTTTTAGTATAGTCATTTATTTGTCCCGTGATAGGCGGAAACGTTAATGTCCTGCATTTATTTCTTTTCTTGTTTTAGCAATTAAAGAAGGAAACGTCTCGATGATGTCTATTTGCCACAGATTGGTGTTAGTGATGACATAAATAAAGGAGGACACTACTCAGAGAAAACTACGGAATAAATAGCTTTGGAGCAAATATAACCTTTAACGAGATGTGTCTTTATTTGCCTCTCTAATTATTATTATTATATTCGAGTCCTGTGAGATAGATAGGACTCGAAGTTTGTAAATGGATATATTTTGGCGCGCGTACACAACAAGCAAGTATAAGATTATCGAAGTATGCAAATAACCACATCCGGCAGAATATTGATAAAAGTTTTCCCAGAGTAATTACAAAATATTTCAGACATTTCTTTATGCCTTAGGTAAGTGTACCCATTATTTGTTATTTTCAGGAAAATCTAACTTTAATTCGAAACCATAGTCACGGAAAGAAAAGTCGCATTATGAGATGCATTATTTCTTCAGATTAACAAACTTAAATTTTCATAATTATAATATATATATATATATATATATATATATATATATATATATATATATATATATATATATATATATATATATATATATATGTATATGTATATGTATATGTATATATATATATATTGTATAGATTTAATTTAATCAAGTCCTAGATGCTCTAGGTCCATTCAAAGTAGGTCAGATATGTCCCTTGTAAATAAATAATCAAAATCTCCTTCTCTCTTTAAAAAAAGGGGGTGGGGAGGGGGGGTACCAGTAAATAAATAATCAAAATCTCCCTTCTCTCTTTAAAAAAAAGGGGGGGGTTGGGGAGGGGTGGTACCAGTAACCTACAGGTCTCTATATACCCTTTATTCGGTACCTTCCTTTTTCGTAGTTGCCTATCTTCCCTCCGGGATCCTCTCCACCCGCTCTTGACATCCTCTCACCCACGCTGTAACTTGGACAGCCCCCCTACTGTACTCTCTCTCTCTCTCTCTCTCTCTCTCTCTCTCTCTCTCTCTCTCTCTCTCTCTCTCTCAATCCTCCCTCCTCTTGCATCGTCTCTCCTCCTCCTCCTCCACTTCCTTATTCTTGATGCAGATTCTCCTTCATTCATCTCTCTTCATTAGTAACCCCTGTCATTTGTTTTGTTTTCTCCCCTCTTCCTCCCTCGTCCTTGATATCCTGTTTTTCCCCTTCTCTCTTCTCTCGTCATTTTTGCTGAAGCTTCTCTCTCTCTCTCTCTCTCTCTCTCTCTCTCTCTCTCTCTCTCTCTCTCTCTCTGTCAGTGCCTCGATCTTTTGTTGTATCCGAGTTTCCCGGTTTGACAAATGATTTAAACTGTTCCTCCGTCAGGAATCCAACTGTTGCGATGCTTGAGTTTCTGTGTTTGTATATTTATGAGCCATTTAGTGTTATTTCGTTTCTATCGCTTCCTCTTTTTATTCCCTACACCTAATTACCGGTGAAACTGAAATATCTTTCTTCCATTTTAATGACAAATCATTACTCGTGCTGACATGAATTCCCTTTTAATTTTTCGGCTTGTGTGTAACTCTTGAAGTCTTCTGGGTTGTATGAAGTTATTGTAGCCGGCTTTTTATTACTTCGAGGGAGAAGTATGTTGCGGTTATTGTTATTTGATATTTTCTTAAAGAAAGAATAAAACATGCAACAATTATGTTGTGCACATTTATTAAAATGTACCCGCAGACCTTATATCCTGCCGAGGTCTGATTATAGATCTTGCTCTGTCTAGCAATATAGTATTATTATTGTTATTATTATTATTATTATTATTATTATTATTATTATTATTATTATTATTATGAAAACGAAACAAAAATTAGAATGGTTTGCTTTACTGGGTTTCCTTTCAATATAGAAACGTCGCTTATTTCTCGTCTTTTTCTTGAGGTGTTTATGTATTACACTTTCGGAGTTTTTTTTATAGTGAAGATAATTAATCCCAACAGACAGCTGAAAGAATTTCATTCGTAAAACTTGTGTGGATAAATTTTTATATAATTTCTGAATTGGTTTGACG
>NC_089796.1:61098862-61183862 GCF_040412425.1 Macrobrachium rosenbergii
CCATGACTAAGCATATTATAATAAGAATATTTTACTTGAATTAGTGTAAAAAGGATGTATGTAAGTGATTAAATAATAATAGTAATAATATTAAGCTTACATCAATTTTAACTACTAATGAAGACTGTCTGGCAACTCTCGTGCAGTAGGTGCATGGTGTATTTGTCTGTCTCAAGACAACCACCCCTAGGGGGTAGGAGGGTTTTATATTTTAATAAAAAGTTGTGAAATTTGCGTGTTACTATCTCTGAGAATACAGATTAGCTTCATAATGTGTGTGTGTGTTTAAAATTTTTTCTTTCATATTGAACACCATCAGTGTCGTGACCTCCATTGCCTATTAAGGTTTTTTCATGTGATAGCTGGCGTGGCTAACTGTATTTTAGTCTATAATACAAATTTGTCAGAACACGGTTCAAGAAATTATGTTTCTAGGTAATGGTTTGGTCATACGTGGATTTTGTTTTCTGGTGTTAAAACAAGGCAAATAAATGTGATAACTGACATAACCTGTCCAATAACAAACTGCAAACTTAAACCGCCCCAATTGATAACTTTAGAGCAACCTCAGTTTTTTATTCCATTCCCTTCTTCCGTGTAGTATGAACACGCCTTTACATAAGCATTTAATTGGAATTTGTCAGGATGAATAAAAAAAGACATCAAAAGATTTTTTACTTCAAAAATTTCAAAATTCACAAAATCGAGCCAAATTTTAGAAGGAACACGTATATAAAGCTTCGTACAACAGGGAACATGATTCCTTTCCAAGTGCAGGTGTGCATCATGGAAAGACAACAAAGAAATGGACTGCTTACTCACACCTTCGATCTGCCCTTGAGTCCACCGTTTTGGTTATCCAAGGCTACAATTTTCTCATGAAGTTTGAGATTTTCGTCAATTTCTCGACCCAACTGTCTGCCGAATTCAAGATCCAGGCCGATCTCGAATTACCAGCATGGTATTTTCACTCCTTCCTGAAGCTGGGCTCGCCAAGCAGCACTTTCTTCCGACAGGTTTTCCATCAGTGTCTTGTGATTAACTGTGGCGTCTGCCACTTTTTCGCCTGACGTCCTTCAGCAACGCAAGGCAAGGAAAGACTCCTTGTTGGGGCTGCTTCACAAGCCCGCCAGTAGACCTACGAAGAAGCTTGCAAAAGGCCCAAGTTTTAGAAGGACGACCAAGAAAGGCTGGGAATTTTGATATTCTTAATGAGCACCTCTGTAACAGAATCCAAGAGTATGGGCAACGGGAAGATGATATAATGAGGAGAATAGAAGAGCAAGAGAAGTTGGAAATATCAGCTTTGAAGCATCAAGTAAATATCTTGAACGGGGAGATGGAACAGTTGGTCCAAGCAATCGACCTACAAGCATTGACAGCAGAAGTTCAAACTGAAGTCGGGAAGTTAAGAGAAGAATACAGAAGACTGCTGGGTTCTAATGACAGGGACACTGCAGAAGGAGGTGGTCTCGTGGAGGTGTAGAGACACTGCAGGAGGAGGTGGTCTCGTGGAGAAGGTGTAGAGACACTGCAGGAGGAGGTGGTCTCGTGGAGAAGGTGTAGAGACACTGCAGGAGGAGGTGGTCTCGTGGAGGTGTAAAGACACTGCAGGAGGAGGTGGTCTCGTGGAGAAGGTGTAGAGACACTGCAGGAGGAGGTGGTCTCGTGGAGAAGGTGTAGAGACACTGCAGGAGGAGGTGGTCTCGTGGAGAAGGTGTAAAGACACTGCAGGAGGAGGTGGTCTCGTGGAGAAGGTGTAGAGACACTGCAGGAGGACTCGTGGAGGTGTAAAGACAGGGAGGAGGTGGTCTCGTGGAGAAGGTGTAGAGACACTGCAGGAGGAGGTGGTCTGGTGGAGAAGGTGTATGACTACGAGAAGCAGATTGCAGAGTTGAAGATGAAACTGGCAGAGAGGAAGCAAGAGAGAACGACTATGAACAGCGAAGTAAATGCCTTGAACGAGGAATTGCATCGTACGGTAAAGATTCACAACGAACTGCGTAATCAGGCTACCGATCTGCAAGCGTAGGTGATGGACAAGGATAGAAAAGCTCATGAGTTAGAGGAAGAAGGGCAGGCAAGGAAGTGGAAAGAAAAAAAAATCTCTACAACATACCTACATTTTTGCTTACTATATATATATATATATTAAATATACTTTTGAAATCAGAGGATATTGCTTAGTTTTAGAAGGATCTTTGTGATTTAGAAGGAAACTGATTTGATGGAGAATGTTTAGAAGGTAATTTGGTTATTTTGTATGTATGAAACTGTATTGGAAAAGAGAATAAAGAATCATTGTTTATTCCAAATCACTCCTTTTTCTCCCACTTTGCCTCTCAGCTGTACTGACATCAAAAGCCATAGAAGAAACGTATGATTCAGTTATGGCGTGAGCTTGTATACTTGAAAAGAAATTGGCCGTTTCGATATAATAAAAAGGAATAAAGGATATGAAGAATGGATAGAGTAAAGGGAAGGACTGCTAGGTAATGGTATAGAATACGCACATGCCAGCTGTTAGATACGGTGTCACTTTGGGGGTTCTAGAGAAAAGACTGTACTAGAAATTCATATATAAATATATATATACATATATATATATATATATATATATATATATATATATATATATATATATATATATATATATCTAGAGAGAGAGAGAGAGAGAGATTTATATGTATAGAGTCAGATATTTATATATAGACACTAGCTGACCAACCTGGCGCTGTCTGGGAAAACTCTGAAGCACTCAGAAAAATTTTCCTGCACCTCCTTGTCCTGACTGTCCCATTTATCCAGGAATCAATATGCTGATTATCCAGTTATTACTGTGTTGTGTGTCCCACTTATCCAGACATTACTGTGGTGACTGTTCCTTTTATCCAGAAATAGGTACTAGTGTACAGCAGTAGTACTAGACTATCTAGTAACTCTTTTGCCGTAGGTCCTGGTGTATCTAGCTGAACACAACCACCCATTGAGGATAGCAGTGTTTTTGTTAATAAAAAGTTCTGGAAGTTTTGTGCTACCATCTAATAATATAAATTAGGCTGATGTAAAAATGTTAACTTTCATATTGAACACCATCAGTGTCTTGACCTCCTTATTGTATTAAGGTTTTTTTTTTTTTTGTCACATGGCTGCTGGCGTGGCTAACTGTATTTTGGCCTATAAATACAAATTAGTCATAACACGGCTCAAGAAATTGTTTATAAACAATGTTTCGGTTATGTGTGGATTTTTTTTTTTTTTTTTTAAACAAGGCAAATAAATATGACAACTGACATAACCTGTCCAATTACAAGATGCAGACTTCAACCACCCTAATTAATAGTTGTGGAACAACCACAAATTTTTAACAATAGGGGAATTAAATGTACCATCCGACAGGGTCTCTCGCAGGGTGAGCTTAATACAGTATTTATTTTGTGTTTAATTTTTTGCCATTATTACTTACTAGGGAAGTCATTAAATGTGAACTTAGAAAATTATAATTTTCTTGTATATTTTACTAAACTGGAAGTATCACACCTTTTGTTGTAGTGCAAATCTACTTTATATTATCAAAATATTTGTAGTATCAACTAAACTAGGAATTAAATAGAATTTAATCATTACCTTTACTTGTGAGCTGGCTCAATTTTGATCACCTTCACTCACTAAACCTATGGGCATCTCTTGACGCCCTGTGGGTAGCTCTTCACCTCTTAGGTGCAGTGGACTGAGGCTAACTATCATTATCTAAAATCTGAGAAGTATACAGATGCTACTGAAGGACTGAGCTATGTTCGTTTCGGTAAGGTCATTGTAATATATTTCCATAATATGTTTTTTCACTAGATATTTGCTGCTGAATTCGAAATAAACTTGTGTATAAAAATAATAGATACCTGTTGAAAAGTCCTTGCACTTAAGTACATTGTTAAGTACTTGGACATGGACTTAAGTTCTAAACAAATCTTCTCGACTTGTACTTGTAAATTTCTTTGTGACATTCAATATATATATTTAATATTAGTTTCGTTTTTCAGTCCTATAATTGTTTCCATCTTTTATGAAACATTAGTGAGCACTCTATACATTATATTTGTATTTTGAGTATGTCCTATACTATTGTATATCATTAGTAAGGCTCAACTGCGAATTTTTAGTTGTGCCGTCATGTTGATGGCATCAGTACACACATATGCATAATAATAATAATAATAATAATAATAATAATAATAATAATAATAATAATAATAATAAATGTATATCCATATATATACGTATATGTGTATTTGTATGAAATGCGTGTCGACGAATAGAGGAAGACTGCAATGGACAGGAAGACGCTTGTTTATTTATAGGATAAAGACCATGCAACAATTTATACGTATTGGACTTTAAGAAAGAAGTGTATCGCCTGCTTTGGTTAAAACATATTTTTTCCCTCTGCAATATTTCATTTCTCCGATGATCCGAAGGCAGCTTGAGTGAAGCCCTTACTCCGCTGTTTACCGCCCAGTGGTGTCATCTGTCTTGATCCTATTTTTGAGTTTTTATCCATTGTATTTATTATGCTTTAAAACGGAATGGTAACACTACATTAATCGTCTTTAAGGGTAGGGAATTACTAAATTTGCACACACACATATATATATACATATATATATATATATATATATATATATATATATATATATATATATATATATATATATATATATATGTATATATATATAGTCTATATATATATATATATATATATATAAACTTTCGCATGATATCAGATTTGTAGGTTCAACTTTCATGATATCAAATGTGTGTTGCAATTACACGAAAGTACTCGGTACTTAGTTTTTCATTTTCTCCTCTTCGTGGCAACCCTGCATACATATATTTATATATACATAGACAAACATTAAGCTACAACTGTCGTTTAATATGCAATTCGCTCTATCTCGGAAATAATACCAAAGTGGCATTCTAATTGATAAGTGTTTCGTCACCTGACAGGCTCGAACTGCCGGACACCGACCACCAACGACCTTCAGTAACGCTCTAGACTACTCGACATTTGTAGCTTCATGTTTGTCCATGTACAATGTCTCATTGATGTGATAAAAATCCATATATATATATATATATATATATATATATATATATATATATATATATATATATATATATATATATATATATACATTATATATGTATATATGTACATATATATAATATGCATATATGTATATATATATATATATATATATATATTTATATATGAATATATATGTATATATATACATATATAATATATATATATATATGTATATATATATATATATATATATATATATATATATATATATATATATATATATATGTGTGTGTATATGTATATGAATATATATATACACAAATACTGTATATATATATACATATATATATATATAGTATGTATACAAAAAATATATATACATATATATATATATATATATATATATATATGTATATACTGTATATTTTGTATGTACTGTGTATATATGTGGGTCTAACGTTCACAATGCTAATAGTTATTAGTTAAGCTCAAGTAGGTTTGAATTTATATTTAACATGCTGAATAACTTTAATACTCAATGCTTTAACTGTCATGATACAGTCAAGCTACTATAAATATGAATAAATTTATTTGCTTACTATTAAAATTTTTAAATAAGAAGTGATTTACCCTTACATTAGAACTTTAGCTTGGAATTAACCTTGCTTCCTTCCTTCTTCTAATTATGAAAAGTTTTATTGATTTTTGGCTGATTTATGCTGTCAGATTTTAAAAGTCCTTAATAAGACATGCAGGTCTTATATTTATCATCATGGAAGATTATTTTCGGATTTTTAATGGTTTCGGAATGGAAGGCCTTCCTATTATTGGCAAAATATTAAGCATCCGAATAATGCCATGTTATCTGTCTGTCTGTCTGTCTGTCTGTCTGTCACGTTATTTAGGTTATAAAGCTGCTTTTGGTTCTTTATTTTATTTGGCAGCTTATTTCATCGAATTTTGAAGATGTTCTTCGCACTTTTTGAGAATAAAAGCAATATAGGCCTTCTGCTTAGATATTGTTCTAATCTTTGCGCTATCCTGTTATTCACAATCTGTAAATTCATATAATGAAAAGGGTCTACTGTATTTTGTTTTTGTAATGTAAATTTTACTCATGTTTCATTTTGTTATATTTAATTTTGTAGTTTGTGCAAGCGTGTGGCTGTTGTACTGACTCACTGCCAGCATAACTTGGCCCTCGGATCTTACGTATGCTCAAACTGCAGCAGAGTAATCTACCTAGATACGTACTCCAAATGTTAGCGTAGCCAAGCAAAGATTCCTAAGGTCTCTTTGCTATAATTTTAATTATAGCTGTAAATTGAAAATAATAAAATGTATCTTCTCTCAAAAGGGACAGTTGTAAGACTCGTACGAATGTCAAACACACTACTGTAATTTTGTATGTTGCTTTCCACTGTTTTAATTATATTGTGGGACGATTACATTTAACCTGACCCCATTTTAAACAAACCCTCTTTGTTTCATAAAAGACGAAAACCTTTCTGACAAGTACTTGGGATGTATCACAATGAAAGTCAAGATCACCATGATCGATCTGTCATCTCACGCTCCTTGGGAAGAATTGTATCTTCAGTAGCACTGCTGTGCTGTTTATCGCTTGTCCGAGTGTTGCACTTTGTTTTTATAGCTCGATTATAGTTTCATGATGGTTTCAGAGTCCATTGTTCTGAGGTCCGAAAAAGCCATATCTGGGCCTGGAGCTCAGTTTACCTTAATTTTTTTACTTTCTTTCGAACTCATCTTTATTTCTGGTATCTCTAAAATGTATGCAATTTTTTTCAGATATACTGTTTTATTTAATGTCTTTTCACATGACACCAAGGTTCGTGAAAGTGGAGCTTAGCCCTTAACCCTCACTGAATCCCTTTCAGCTGCCATGAGGGCAATCTTGTTTCATACCTCTGAATAATTGTGAAAGTTACTTACCTTAGTATCATTATGATGTCTTCTCCAATATTTAATAGAAATGCTTAGAGATGAGAACAGAGGATATGTATTGTTTTAGCAATACTTTCAGTAAGTATTTAACAAATCATTTTATTGTTTTCTCTAGATTTTATGATGTCTATTTTGTTTTTTATTGAGGTTTTTCAGCATATATATACTGTAGGATTGTTGTTTCCCCCAATTCCCTTACACATTGTTCAGTCTTTTTCTTTTCCATTATCTTCAGTAGTCTTCTTTTCAAAGTCTTTCAGTTTTACAGGAACCATTTATAGTCTGAGTAGTTTCTTTGTCAACTTATGCTATCTTCAGCCCTTAGGAAGATATATTCCTGTGTCTATATTAACTACCTTCCAGTTTAGATGCATATTTCATATTTCATCTGTGGAGGAGCTGTTAGTGCCACTTTTGTTCATGGAAGTGTCTGCTTGTGGAGTTTTAAAGATTTTGATACAGCTGAGAGTCCTCATCATCTTGAGCGTCCAGTAATGCCATTTTAATCTTTTGCTAATTTTTTACAGTCCTGGAAGCAATCCAGCTGTGGCTTTAAGCAAACTAATTCTCAGAGGCTGTGCATTGATATAGTACAGTAGCCTACTGATTCCACAGAAAGACTATATGGTCAGATTAGGTCTTTACCTACAACCGTTAGGCTCCTTAATAAGCCAGCAAGCTCTCGTCAAAGATTTTCTGCAGGACCGCGTGGAGGTTGGTTGATAGTAACCAAGAAACTTTTTATAGAGCCTCCTTCGTGAGGCCTTCCAATAGAAGTTGTTATCAGGGTTAACTTTATGGTTCCACTTATTGGAATGAGCACCTTTAATCGTGTCATCATCATTGCTGACCTAGTTCTGGTCATGGTCTTAGACCATGGCTCTGGCACTGAGTGGTTATTTGCTGAGGACATTCATGAACAGGAGGTTCATTCTCCGAGGCAAGGCGACCCACTGACTGTCGAGGAGAATCATTGTGAATCACCCTCGCTCTTCCTATGCCACCAGCTGGGCTACTCCTGCCATCTTGGGAAGTTCACTAAGTTTTTATGTAACATGAATCTCTTTCAGAACACTTTGGCTTCCAGGTATTTTCAGACGGTCTCTTACTAGGAAATTTCTGGAGGACACGTGAACTTATTTTGTTATTAACCCAGTTCCAAGAAGCCAATAGACTAGGTGAGTGGGTTAAACTTTCAAGAAATGTTAATCAACTTTTCATGATCTCTTGCGATAACAGATTCCAAAATCTAAATGTGTGACGGTACAAATTCTTATGATATTCATTTACGAGAAAATATCTTTTGCAACCCTCTACATTTGTTCTACAAATTACACAGTGCTATGTAAAAATTGTTCAGAAAGATATTAACTTGGTTATTGATTATAGACTTATCACTTAGACGCTGAATCATATAAATAGATAGTAATAATCCTTACTTAAAATTGTCGATTTTTTTATCTTTAGGTAGAATAGTTTGAATTTCAGGTTATCCAATATGGCCGTTTCAAATCTTTTTCTTTTGTTGATTTTTGCATCAGTTCTGTTATTTGCTATTACTGCCAGTTGCAGTCAAGTTGGGCAATTAGTGGTAAACGACCTCAACCACCATTTGTGCCAGTACTACCACCACCACCACCACCACCACCTCCAACATCATCATCATCAACACTCCCTCGAGAAACTGCAAGAATCGAATCGTTAACTTCAGCTGTCAGATTGCACTGGAAGATCACATTTTTAGTGTCAAAACAGCAGTTTGTTCCTTTGCTCACAAAGAAAAGTTTCGTCTTGAAAACTTTAGTATTAAAAGAGTATGTCATCTGTTTTATTTTCACTGAACGATAATTAATTTTAACATTGCACAACCTGTAAATATCGCAGTAAGTTATCCCTTTCCCTTAATCTGTTGAAAATGGTGAATGAAACTTTAATGCTGTACAAAAATATCGTATGTTTCCTAGGTGAGCAAATAGCTTCATATAGTTGGCTTTTGGGCCGTTTTGGCTGAATGAAAGGAATTCTGTCTTTACCGCTTTGGTATTGGAATGGGTGACTATATTTTCACTAGATTGTATTTTGATTGTTTATTCTGGCTGTTTGTATATCTCTCTCTTCGTAGCATGTCTTAATGGCTTTCGTTGGCCTTCCTTATCTATTATTATTCATAATTGTCATCTCATAAAAGTTATGACTTGAAAATTGAGGCGTCAGTGATGCATGTCAGCAAGATGGGTACTTAAAATCGTCTTGAAGAGGGAATTCTTTGGTATTGAAATTGCCATAATAAAGCACTGTGTGTTTTCATAGCTGAAAACTATAGGCTTACAAATTCAGACTTTGTTGTGGTTGAAAGTTATATGCTTTATTTATCTGTGAAGCTTCAAGTTCGCAGCAAGTAATAAATGCCAGTAATGCTTTCAGTCTTGAACATAACGCGGTTGTTTCAGAGCTGTAATGTTTATTGTCAGCTTTCCACTAACACTGAAGTTACCGGATTCCTCTTTGAAAATTTCCAGTTGAAACACTGAAAATTTGAATCATAGTTCTTTCTGAGCATTTTTTCTCTCAGTATTTTTTGGTAAAATTCTGTAGATAGGCGCTCTTACACTGATTAGCATCTAATTTAACATTTCCGGATTTTTTTTTACATCTCTATTTTTTCCTAATTTTATTGGATATAAATTTTTCACATATTAGGAATTCTTCCTTCAGTCAGCATCTATTTTTCTTTGTCGATTAGAGATTTCGTTCCTTAGTCTATCGCTTGAAATTTTGGTGATCATAAATTTTTATCATGAACGTCTTCATTTTACCATCCCGCTGATTATCACCTATAGTATGTTGTCTAATAACCTTTAGGGATTATCGCTCATATTTTGATGTCTGTAAACCTGAAGACTAAAATCTTCATATTGTAATAGTGGTGAAAATGATTTAACGCCAACGTAAGTCACATGTGGTAGTCAATGACCTTGTAGCCAAGACTTAAGAACCATCATTTATATAAACTAAGAATGTTTTCTATTGGCAAGGGAACGCTGTAGAGGCTTGAATTACGTGCCTGTGGCGATTTGAGAGTGCAAGTGTCACTTTTTGATGTCGAGTGACTTACCTTCGATGAAAGTGTTCTTTTCTAATAGCAAGGAGATCTAGCAGAAGATTGAGTGTTGTTCTCTGACGGCGAGAAGACAAAAAAAAAAAAAAAGACAAGGAAAATATGACGAGAAGACCAAACCGAAAAAAATTAAATAACAGGGAAAATTATGATAAATATTTTAACTGACTTACCCTAAGGAAAATTACATATACCTTTCAACTTACTGAAAGAAAATTATGAAAATGGTGTTAACGGACTTCACCACTCAGGAGCGTAAACTTCGTGAGATTTTTTGTGTAAGTTGGGAGAAAGTAACTTTTCCTTTTTCATCTGGGGGCTAGATGGAGTCTCACTATATTTTCGAGGAGAATTGGTTGCGTGACTGGTTCCACGTGGTTCATTTCTGGAGCAATCTATTTGTCCGGTTCTCTCTCTCTCTCTCTCTCTCTCTCTCTCTCTCTCTCTCTCTCTCTCTCTCTCTCTCTCTCTCTGAAGAATGGGCTTCCTCGAAATTGGATTTAGTATGTAAAAAAAAAAGTTTCTCTCAGCCGTAAATTTAAGATTGTTTCACACGTTGTGCATCATTAATTTGTTTCAAAGTCAGTAATCCTTAATTTACCTGTCAAGTTTTTGGTGTTGTGACAGAAATGGTAAAATTTTTATACTGTATACACGCACATTTGCATGCACGTGCTTGTGTGTACGCACTTGTGTGTATTGTTATGCTAGTCACCATTTGTCAACATTTGACAATTGTATTAGGTATACGGTTTAGGTTTAATGTAAAGTCCTTTTTCCAAAAATTCGCGCTGTGTCATTTTGTAATTATTATTTTGAGTCCTATTTTTTACCCATATGCATTCTTTTCAAATGTTTGTCAGACCCTCAGTAAGTTGAATTCCTTTGCAGTCGTCTACGAAATGAGGAAGATTGAAAACATTTACCTAAAGTTTCCGTTTGTGTGCATTTTATTTCTTTAAAAATAGACACACTAGAGGACCAGTTAATTTTATAAGTAATCAGGCAATATTTTTTTAGTGAGATCATGATGGATGCGATCTTTACATTTGGTATAAATTTTTGTATTTCTTCAGTTATTTTTAGCAAAGCAAAAGCTAGAGAGGAGTTGTTCTCTTTCCTTCAGAGCCTCTTTATTCAAAGTAACTCTGAGATTTCGGCTTCATTCTTAATCCCCTTGTTTTAAGCTTCCTTATCTCAGTTGCATTTATCTTGCTGAGCCAGGGAGACGGAGAATATCCTGTTAATATTACAAGTTGTACATAAAAACTTTGTAATGGCCCGGAAAAGTTTTTATGCCACATTTAGCCGTCAAGAACATAGACTGGAAGTAGCAGGGTACATCGGTCAAGTTGTGTTAAACTAAAGCTCTTGTCTTGGGCAGGCTACTGACTGTGAAAAGCTAGTATTGACCATAATTAATCTGTCTGTTAGAGGAGAAGGCATCTCATCTCTTTCCCTTCTGTGTGTGTGTGTTTTTTTTTTTTTTTAAGACCAGAGAATCATTTTGGTTTTTCCGAACTTTTTATTTTGTGAATAAAATCGGGCAAGTAAGATAAGCAATTTTATTTTCCAAACAGGATTCAAAATAAAATTAACTTCCTTCCTAATTCCCGTAGGGGTTAGTGCCGTCAGCGCACCTCACGTGGTGCACTATATGCAATATTAAGGGGTGTTTGCAGCGTCCCTTCAGCTCCTAGTTGCAACTGCGCTTTAGGCTTTTACTTTACCTCCATTCCTGCTTCTTTTCTTCAGTTTTGCTGTCCAAACTCTCTAACTATTATTTGTTACTGTGGAGTTTTCTCTCGGTTTCACCTCTAGATCCCTTCACTTCGTCTCCTTTATTTTCTACACTCTGGGTCTCTTTATTTTGATATCCAACCTCTCGAACTCCCGCTTTTCACTTTCTTTAGCGCTGAATGGTCGAAAGTGCCTGATTGCTTGGCTTGCCTGAATTTCATAAATGAGATCTGCTTCGTGCGACGTTAAGAAAATAATTTATATTTCGAGACTTGTTATTAACACGTAATGGGACATGATGATCATTTAAATTCAGCATTGCCCCGTAAACTTTGGTACTAAACTGTGTAAATAAAAAGTATGAAAAATGTTGCAATTAAAGTTATTAATGTGCACGCTTTTCATTCGTGACCTTTTTGCGACATTGGAATGTTTTTTTCTTATTGAGGAAGGCAATCCTCCTAAAACTGTTTATGTTAGGACAGTATTACTGGGAAAATTTTGTTATTCCTCTTTCATCTGACGGTAGATGGAATGACCAACATATTGTCACATACCCCGTTCTTAAAGCAGAATAAGTAACTAAAGAAATTGCAAGTGAAATAGGTTCGGGCTATGATCTACGTTTTGTTTCACTATGTCCTAGATATCTTACGTTATTAGGTTCACATATTCAGTAATTTATTTTTTACTTAAGTATATCGAAAACTGATGAGGAAAAACCATTGGCATATTATAAGATTCCAAATAGCGAGCGTAGTTTTCATTTATTCGAAAAGAATCGCTCCACAGAAATACACTAATGGAGGTCGATGACATATAGAGAATTTCTACAATTATTCCATCGATGTGTCTGCCTTAGACATAAGATTTGGTGCTTGTTCATTTAAAAATTAAACGCTTAAGTTGCGTCCTTAAAGTAGGTCCTCCCATGAATCGTTATCGTAATTTTTGGAGGTAATAGAATCTCTCCATGGAAAACCAATCCTATCGATTTCAGTTACAACAGCAATGAAAACTTAGTTTATTTCCAACAGTTTTCCTCCTTCTTACTCGTTTCATTTCAGTTGCGTTCGAGTTTGAAGTTGCTCGCTAAGGCAGCGTTGCAAGTTCTAAACCTGTCATCAACAAACAAGTTTAGTTAATCAGCTAGATGTTTATTCATGTATGTGTGTGTGTGTGCGCCTGGTTATATATTTATGTGAGTACACTTGTACTCAACCTAGCGTTGGAGAGAAACAACCAAAAAGGTGATGACATTGCTCCAAAAATTTGTAATCTCCACTGTTTCACTTACTCCCTAACAGGACAGTTGTGCACTATTTCATTGTAGTTCAGGTAAAAAGGAACACCATTGCGGTATTCATCACACAACATATACAATTAAAGGACAAGTAAAGTTTGAATTTACTTTAAAGTCACCCTTGTTTGCATGAAGTATATTAGGGTACCATACTTCTTTGGGAACATATTTAATACTATTACTCAGAATAATTATGCATTCTCATGTCATAAGGCAAAGATGTCATTAACATTCTTAGTAGGTGTCCACAAAGTGGAAAGTCCATACGTAAACAAAGATAAGAAACTGAGGCTAGAAAGTAGTTCAGGACAGGCTACGCTGATTTATATTGATTTATCATCATTTATTATAAATTTATTATACGTTTTTCCAACAGCCAGCCCCTCTTGAGTTGTCGAATCACTGCTTGTCAAGTCGAGTAGAATTTATTATTTTCTTTTCCACATTCATATTGTTTGTCTGTGCGAATAACCCATGGCAAGCAGAGTGCATTGGACTGTAAATCCGAGACCATCTATCGGCACAGGGACGCTCTGGGACCAACCCCCCACCCCAACCCCAAACCCATCCCACCTCCAGGCCCCTTAGCCTCATTAATGTTCATCATTGGATCAAATCCACACAGAGAAGCCTCCGTGAAAAAAAAATAACCTAACGACCGACTCCGAGATCATAAGCGTAGTTAATCTGATGATGACAGTTAAGCTGATTGAGTCTTTAATTCCTGATGTGGAATCGCCTGGAATAGAGTTTCCTTCCTAAAATGATCGACAGTGGAAATGTTACCGAGGCTTTGAGGCGGTTGGGAATTTGAGACGCTTATGGATGCGTAATTGTGTTTGCTTTTAACTTAATTTCTGGTTCCATAGAGAAAGGTTTACATGATCTTTGACGTAAATTCGTGTGTTAATTCCCCCTTATGGTTATCCCGTCTATTTTTACAGAAATGATTCAACTTCTGTTCGCGTGACTTTATCGTTCGTCCACACGACACGTCATGAACCATTTCGAGTTGCCCTTAAAACAATGGATACGAACCATCAGGCAGAACAACGTTCCTGATTGGAGGAAATTATTGATCGTAAATCCCTCTGTCTCTCTGCAAATACTAATTGGTTGGAAGGCTCTTTGATTAATTAAAGTATTAATTCATTGATTGGATTGTCGAATGTCGGGCTCCGCCGACGGCTCTCCCTCCCATGTGGTTAGAGGGCGCACTTGGTTAAGATTGTACGTTAGACATTTCCATGTTGAATTGATTACTGTCTGCGAGTTGACGGCCCCGCTGGGTAAAATAGCTCCTCAGGTATATGATAGGTTACTTGCTGTTCCTTCGCTGCTGCTTCTGTAAACAGAATCTGTAATCATCGGCGCTTTCGTTATTGGCTTGATTAATCAGTCGCTTTTTTCCAACTGCAAAAGGATAATATCTTTATGACTGTACATTTTATTTAAACCTGCTGTGCTGGGCACGAGCTCGTAATTTTACAATGCGTACTTGTGCATTATACAAATTGTTTTATGAACCTGATAGGTTATTTAGCTCATTGGGAAAAAGCTTGGAGCTTAAAGAGTTTTGTTTATTTTCATGAAACTTTCATGTCAGCACTGGTACTTTGTCTGTTGCTTATTAAAGTATATAGTGAAATGTGGAACGAACAAAACCCGGTCTATCAACTATAGATTCAAGATTCTTTCAATTGCAAATGCTTGTTGTAATCCCTTCACCATATTAGTCTTGTATAGTGAGCATATAGACTGTTCTATCAACATTGTCAGTGAAGTTTTACAAATATTTTTTGCGATTCATTTTTATCTCAAAAAGGAGTAAGAAATCAAATAGGATAAAAACAATTCCTATGTTGCTGCAATTTTAGCATAAAAGTATATAACACATTTAGGCTGACTAAAAGTTATATGTTACCAAAGATATTTTTGAACTTGAAAAAGCTGTGCCTTGACATGAATACGTATTTGTGTGAGGGTTTAAGTTGTTGTGATTACAATTATTCGTACATGAAGAGAAACATCATAGGCGTGAATTACACGTCCTGCATTTTACACCAATAACTCTCAATCTTCTTCCCGCGAGCAGAGTCATTTCCTATAAGAAAATAGGGGTTTCTCCTTTATACCCGGTAGATTCCACCTTACTTTAGAATAATGATTGTCAACAGTAGATCTGAGGCAGAACCGTCATCTTTGTCAATGAAGTGTTTTGCTTTTATAATTTTTCACCAAAAGTATATCCATTTAGGTTCCCAGCTGATCCACCTCTTGTTATTGGGATTTCAACTTTACGGATTTATGACCTTTAATTATTTTCTTTTTCTCTTTTCCAAAATAAGTCTGGCAATATCAGCAAAACCACAGTCAGCTTTCACTTTTCCGTTGCTTGTTGTGGTGCCAGAGACTGGTTGAGGGTCAATTCTTCTCTTCTGGTAAGGTTTTCTAGTAACGTGTCTTTCATACATGGTCAGGATTTGTAAACGCCTGATCTTAAATTTCCGGGGAAATTATTTGGCTTTGCTTGGTAATCTTGCCTTCTGGTAGGGAATGTAAAACTTAAGCTACAGAAGTTTCATTTTCTTTCACAGTCAGAAGAATATTCTAATTTATTCCAGTAGGGACATGTCTACCGGCTGGAATGCTTGACTTACGAAGCCCGTCTGTGTTCAGTATCCTCCTTAATAATACCTACTTAGAGTTCATCTTCACTCTTAGTGACTTAGCCTTCAGACCATGGGCGCTGAAGTCAATTGCTTCTTGTGCTAAGACAGCTGCATTTGGAAAAGCCCTGTTATTTATAGAGACGGTGTGCGTTGTGGCTCAGTCTTGCCATTGGGGATAAGAAAATAAATCAACTTCTCAAATATTTTCTTACCCCAAATAAGAGCTTTATTATTGTATTAATACTAAAATAAAAACTGACCATTGGATGTTTTAAAAGATTAGAAGAAATAAGCAAGTTAATGACATCTCGGCACCAAGCCTGCTATTTAGGGTTATTACGAAGCTTTAGACCATTACCTAGGAAGATCTGAGCGTCCCACTGGTCTTTTCTTCCCATTAGGAAAGAAGAAAGTCCTTTTCTTCCCAGTGTGCATTAGGAAAGAAGAAAGTCCTTTTCTTCCAAGTGTGCATTAAGAAAGAAGAAAGTCCTCTTCTTCCAAGTGTGCATTAGGAAAGAAGAAAGTCCTTTTCTTCCCAGTGTGCATTAGGAAAGAAGAAAGTCCTTTTTTTCCAAGTGTGCATTAGGGAAGAAGAAAGTCCTTTTCTTCCCAGTGTGCATTGGGAAAAGAAAGTCCTCTTCTTCCCAGTGTGCACTGGGGAAGAAGAAAGTCCTTTTCTTCCCAGTGTGCACTGGTAAAGAAGAAAGTCCTTTTCTTCCCAGTGTGCATTAGGAAAGAAGAAAGTCTTAGGAACCTTTCAATAAGTTTTACAAAACTTTCTGGGTAAGATTTCATGTAAATGGAAAACAGGTTATACAGATCAATACTAATATGCAGAATATATCCAGTAACAAAGGTACAGAAATGTTCAGATATCTTATTAAGCGAGAAAAAGAAGAATAATGGAAAAATAACGGTGATTTACTCCAAAACCCATATATTTTTTCTCACCTTGTTTTACTGTTGGCCAATGTATATTTTCTTAAAAATACATTTCATGATCTTGATAACGTGTCCTTTCTTAGAAAGTGATAATTCGTGCTTTATCACTTTTCATTTCGAATGGCCAAGTTAACATTTTTAGGTAACCGTGTACTGAAGGCCTCCGTCGATTATTAATTAACTAGCATGACATGGGCCATTCAACCCCATTTTCTTAATCTGTAAACAAGGTATTTCTTAATTGCACCGTTACACCGACACAAACTTCATCAGAACTGTTGTCGTTAAACAGGTTTTGGGGTATTTTATAATTATATATAAAATATATTTGTGTGTGTGTCTGTCTGCATATATATGTATATATATACAGTAATATAATATATATGCATATGTACATATACATATATGTATACATACATATATATAAAGAAAAGTAGGTATAAAGTACTAAAATTTTTGAAGCTGATGAGGTATGATGGTCAAATGAAGCTCGCCAGAAAAACGAATGATTTTCAGATATTTTAGATTAAATAGGCAGCATTGGCTGAAGGTAAGAAAGAGTGGCCAACAGAAACCCAGTGAAAAAAAAATTTCAGAAAATGAAGGGAAAAATGGAAACAAAAGCCGAAGGGAGGAAACATCGGTGAAATACGAGCAGAAAGGAAGCGTGGACCCTAGAAAATGAAGAGTAGAAAAATTGAACCGAACTTGCAAGGAAGGAAAGATGAGGAGTATAAACTAAGGATTTAGCTGAAAGTGACGGGAAGAAATGAAAAGAATACTCACATTTGAAAATAAGGGATAAACAAAGTGGTTAACAGTAACTAAAATAAGAGATTAGTAAATTGGAGTTAAAGGGGAAAAAATCGCCGAAGGGTAGAAAGAACGTTAGCAGAAAGGGGAAAAGAACGGTCAGCAGAAACTGAAGGAAAGTAAATGGGAATTTTTATTCAACGGATGTTCTGTTGAGTGTTCAATAAAAGTTGCATGTAAATCTACTGGTAAAGCTTAAAAACAAATTATGATTAGCCAAAATAGCTGCATTGTAGTTTAATGCTGTCCTGCTCAGGCTAATGCCTAGGAAGAGGTTGTCCTCTATTTTGATAGTAAAGTTGGCTGCCCATCAATTGCCAAGAAGCCCCATGCCCAAGTTATGGTAATAAATATCATACATAATTATTACCACGTCTATTACAATCTGAAGCTTTATTATGTTACACCCGATTCTCTCAAAGGGCGTTGCTCTCGATACCTTCTGTGGATTCAAGCTGAAAGTCCACCTTTGTTATTCGTCACACTTGCTGTTTTTTTTTCTTTATAATTTTGCGAATTTTACTTAAAGCCTTTTCAAATCATATTTTATTATTCTGTGAGCTCACTGCAGAGGTCAACACTTCTGAATGACACAAAAAGTGATTCTTTGAAATTTACTTCATTGAAATAGAAAGACAAGTGAAATATTAAAGTAATGTTTGAAATTCAATATCAATATAAACAGATATCAGTATCTTGAGTTTGATCACTTTATTCCATTTTTATAACCTCGCGATGTTAAGTAAGTTAGTGTCGTACCAATTAGCCTCGCCCAAGTAGTGGTAGAGTTTATTGAAAATTAATTAGCGATCTGTATAAAATGCGCAAATTACTTAATACAAGGTTTAATTAAGTACAGTGACGAATTACAGGTTTTGACCTAAAAACTATATATATTTAGTTTTTTCACTAAATATTGTAGCAGCACGGCAGGCAAAATTTTCATTTTTTTCTATTTTTCTAACTAATTGTTTTTCCGCCTCGTTGAATTCGGACGTTTCCAAATACAGGCATGGGTGATACTCCATAAATAATTTACACGTCCATTCTATTGTTATCAAAAAAAAAGGAAAACTGTTTTAGACAAAAGAGCATAGCACGTAAGAATAATGATAATGATATTATTATGGATGCAAAAAGCGCTTGTCTGCAATCTACAACCAAACGCAATGCAAGGGGCGTGAATGCTTCTTTTCTTTTCAATATGAATATAAAACGTTACACATACCAGAGGCTTAAACGGATAACAAGGCGGTTTCCTTTGGAGCAGACACAAACTCTTCCTTCTGTTTTCAGTATCCCGAGAATTACGTAATTTTTGAGATCAAAATTGACTTATTCTGGATAAAACTGCACTTCAAATGTGTCGAGATAGTTTTCAGGTACTTAAATACAAATCGAAGCCATTTCTCCCAAAAATTTTGTGTAGCTTATTAAAATACCTCATCGTTAGCTGAAAAGACACAGACTAATTACAATGAAATAGCCGCAACTATTCAGTATTTAAGGTACCTGAAAACTATCTCGTCACATTTGAAATGCAGTTTTATCCAGAAATAAGTCAGTGTTTATCTTAAAAATTACGTAATTCTTGTGATACTAGAAACAGAAGGAAGAGTTTGTGTCTGCTCCAAAGGACACCGCCTTGTTATCCGTTAAAGCCTCTGGTATGTGTAACATTTTATATTCATATTGAAAAAAAGAAGCATTCACGCCCCCTTGCATTGTGTTTGGTTGCAGATTGCAGACAAACGCATTTTGCATCCATAATAATATCATTATCATTATTCTTACGTGCTATGCTCTTTTGTCTAAAATTCAAAGCGTCTAAGATTATTCTTTCTTTTAAGTCGTAAACCACGACAGCGTAAGTCAAGGAAGGAACGAAATCGCGAATGACAGCTGCTGGACGGATTCAAATTTGCCTCTCGTATCCTTTCAGAGATCCAAATCAATCTCTACCTCCTTTCCGTCCCTATTTCGCATAATGTTTTCCCCCCCGTTCCTCCTCCTAGTCCTCCATTCGGCTCTCTCCCTCCCATCTTTCCTTCCCCTTTCTCCCTCTTCCCTCTCACTCCCTGCCCTGCGTCATATACAGATTCTTCCTTTTCCTCCTGCTCCCTTTCTCGCCCTTTATCCTACTCCTTGCTGTCTCATACACATTCCTCTTCCATTCCCCTCCCCCCACCCCTCCCTTCACCTCCGTCGTCCTCCCCACGCATTCATCCCGCCCCCTCCTCCTCCTCTCCTCCTCCTCCTCCTCCATCATCCGAACCGATTTTCTGCCGAGTGTCTCCAAGGGTTGTTGGGAGATCTCTTGCGTTGGAAGCGACATTCGACCGAATGGGAGACAATGGGTCGTTGATACCCACAATGCATCTTCATCCCTTCTAGATCCATGGATTAGTCTCACCCACCTCCATTTATCCATTTCGCATCCGACATCCATGAATTATTCTCACGCCCATTTATCCTAACCCGTTTTCACCTAATGGTTTATTCCGCTCATTTATCCAACCCTCGCGCATTTCTTGATTTATGTCCCTTTGCCTCGTTTATTCGCACAATGCACTGGATTATTTTGTAGGTTCTGCTTCTTTTTATCCAGTATTTTCGTGGATAATTATTGCGCCCCCCCCAACTCCCCCGGGACTCGACCCCACCCACCTGGTCTCCTCCCTCCCATTAATCTACGCGCAAATGATGTCTTTTGCATTGCGTACCTCCTGAGTCCTCCCAGGAACATTAATTTTCCATAAATCTCAAATGAGTTCACAGAAAGCCACTAAGGAGCTAACGCTTTTACTCTCTCTCTCTCTCTCTCTCTCTCTCTCTCTCTCTCTCTCTCTCTTTGGTGAACAAATTTCTAGAGAAAAGAAAATTAGGCCCGTGACTTTTAGTTTTTCATTTAACCCTGAGTATTTTAAGTTTGTTGGTTTTATTACCTTTTGAAAATGCGAATGAAATTTTCTAATCTTGGTTTTTTATGGGTTTTTTGTTTCAATTTACGCACACGTACACACACACACTATATATATGTATGTATGTATGTATGTATGTACACACACATATATATACATATGTGCGTGTGTGTGTTTATTATCAATTGATCACTTTTGCCAGATATATGTAAGCCACAGTGATTTCTCTTCAGTATGCTCACATGTTTGGATACGTTTTTCACTACCAGACTTGAATCTAGAGGGAAATGAAAGAAGAAGCCCATGCCTTCCATTCTGGGATTTGAACCTTGGACGGTAATAAGAGTTAGGCCTAAGCATCACTTGACATAATGGGCATTAGTGTCTCACTTAATACCGTGGCTAAAAGTAACACCACAAAGGAAGAAATGGGCCTCTTCATTTACTTCTCACCTGGATTCAAAGTTGATAGTGATATATATATATATATATATATATATATATATATATATATATATATATATATATATATATATATATATATATATATATATATATATATATATACTGTGTGTGTGTGTATACAGAGCCTCGATGGCTCGGTCGGTAGAGCAGCAGAGTTGGACTTCATAAGAAGTCTGTGTTGCGGGTTCAAATCCGCAGCCCGCCTGTCAGAGGACGGACACTTTGCTATCCGTGTAGACACCCTGGGATTATGTATGTAATCAACGGATAGGTTTGCTCAGACTAATACACACACAAACAAAGCCCCTCCGACATCTTCTAAAAACATAACAGACGCCTTACATGTCTTGAACTGTCGGCCTAAACCGCTCACGTCTCTTCTCTGCTGGGAGAAAGGGAGCTGGGGATTTGGCACGATACATATACACATGTGCTACTGGAGTCTAAGCGATGTCAGGCAGGGCAGCTGATCGAGGCTACGGCCTACCCCAACGCCAAATCAAAGTCCTTCAAAAGAAGGCATCGTGCTTACCCCATATGAAAAATGGGAAAAAAAGCACGTTAAACAAAGAAGAAGAAGAGGTGTGTGTGTGTGTATACATACATACATATATATATATATATATATATATATATATATATATATATATATATATATATATATATATATATATATATATATATATATATATATATATATATATATATATATATATAATGCGATTTTATATATATTCAATAAAACTTTATCTCTTAATAGGAATGAAAAAAAGTTAGTAGTTATCACGTTCATCCTCATCTACTGAATTAAGGATGAATCTTCTTTGCAGCAAACTCCCAAATGAGTCATTTAACATTTATACGCAAAAGGATCATCTGCTGTGTGGCATCCCTCCCACTTTCACTGCGCCACTCACCACTTTCTCTGTACGTTCTCTAGTGCGTTCTTGGACACGGAGGCCTTTCAATTCCACTACCTTTTTAAACTGCTGAAACTTAAATTTTTTGGTCTCCCATTCCTTCTTCCTAAAAGTCAGGATTACGCTCACTTTTCACGCATGTATATTCCTTTTTTTTTTTTTTTTTTTTGGTACAGAACGCTAAAACACTCCACTTTTTACACTTCGTTGTATCTATGGTTCAAACACTGTCAACCCTTCTTACTTCACTTATACCGTTAGCAATCCTTTCATCTCAACATCTTCCACCTTTTTGCTTTCATTGGTATTCTACATATACATTTCACTACCCTAAGTGTTAAGTAAGAGTAAGGATATAATTCAGTACGTTATTATATAAAAAGGACGAGTATGAAGTGGCTGAAGTTTGCATGTGATACAGTGATAGTTGTAATGGTAAAGAAGAGTTGCCCTGCGGGAAGAGAATTTGAATATGTTTGTATGAGGAGGGAATGAATGGAAAGTGCCTGTTATTAAGAGAAAGGTTACAAGTGTAATTGAAAGTACAGAATAAATGAAGTTCAGAAGGTAGCCAGATCTCGCAGAATGATTTGAAGAGGCGAAGAATGTCTCTGGAAGCAAATGATAAATAACAGTTCTTAAATTTGATTCGGCCAAACGGAAGGAGAAAGGCGACAGTGGGTAAGAATAGTGTATGCTTCGAAAGTTTTACAGGAAAATTGGAGAGAGAGCCTGATGGAATTGCTATTTTCATGGTGTGCAAGAGCTGTTCGAATGAAAGGCTTTAATATCCGTGAAACGCAGATCTGCGCAAGGTTGAGGTGAGTGGTGCAGTGTGGTGTTGCTTAATTGCTTGCTGACGAGCCTTTATCTGATGCAGTGATACTTTTCTGGTTGGGAGGTTATCTTCAGTTGAGTAATTAAAGATGAACATGGTAATGACTGTTGTATATTGCATTTCGATACTTCCTATAACGAGAAACAGTTGTTAAGATTATATATATATATATATATATATATATATATATATATATATATATATATATATATATATATATATATGTGTGTGTGTGTGTGTGTGTGTGTGTGTGTTGCGTATGTGTGTCTGTTTCTTTTTTTTGCTTGTGTATATTTGTACGTACACGCGTGTGAATGTGTGTGTGTGTGTGAGTGAAGATTAAGTGTATACGTGATACCCGAGCAACATGAAATATTAAGGTAGACCGTAGACTTTGCGTAGTATTGTTGCAAGAACCAGATGGATTACGTTGCTCTCATCGAGTCGAGAATAGACGCGGGTTCATAATTCCTTGTGGGAGAGTAAAATTCCTCTGTAGCAAACGAGATCTGAGCCAGGTAATCCATCCAGCTCAGCAAAAGTGGAAAGAAACCACGCAGACATCTAACTAATTCTCTGCCTTTGTTGCGCTCTTTCTTTGTGAGAGCGTCCTTGCTCAGATTGTATACCGCGCTCATAAATTTCGGTATAAACCATTATATGAATAATATGCATATAATAATTTAGACACAAATAAGTCTTTACATGCATAATTTAGTTATACGTACGTAGATAAATGAATTATATATGAATATGTATATATATATACATATGTATATATATGTATATATATATATATATATATATATATATATATTTATATTTATATATATATTATATATATATATATATATATATATATATATATATATATATATATATATATATATATATATATATATATATATATATATACATAAACTTGGAGTTTTTGAACTGGGGTGAACAGTGCAGTAAGTAATGTTAACTAATGTACTGGAGTCACCCTATATAAGAATAACTTATGTGTGTGCATATAGATACACGCCTATATATATATATATGTATGTATATATATTCTTATATATAAGTATGTTTATATATATTTTATGTGTGTGAGTGAGTGTAAACACGACAAGAATCCCAGTTTGATTACCACTGTCACATATTTAGCAGTGGTAATTTTGATTAAGATTCTGTCTCCCTCCTCAATTCAGGCTCGATAATAAGTCAGGCAGAGGGTCTTGATATCATTTGGCTGCTTTGTGTGTCGATCGTTAGGAGATGAATTATGAGGAGACAGGTGATCAGTTATGTTGCTTATCAAGAAGCACCCAGTCGTAGACGCGTTGACAAACTCAGATATCCAAACAGGCTCACTGTTTAAAATAGGCAAGGCGAATTTACGTGTTGGCCATTTTTTGCTTTTCCTTTCCTCTTCTCTTCGTCTGCAAATTACCCTTATTTAAGTGCTTTTTCATTCGTGTTTCTACCTATGGTCTTCTTCCATTGCTATCTCTTCTTTTAATGCAACTTAACATTGTTACTCTTTTGGAATCAACGAAACGGTAAAAAACACACACACAAGAAAAAATAACAGGAAATCTTTCCTAAACCCGAGTCACGATGAAGATGATTTTCCGGGTATTAGATAAGAGATAAAACTGGGCAACAATAACACTCTGGTAGAGCTTAAAAAAAAAAGCGATTCGTATCAGTCCCTTTTCCGAAGCTGCGCCAGGTATAGTTGATAACAATGATGCGGACGGCATAAGAACGTCGAAATCTCGCGATCGCGGACGGAGGATGACTGTTTGTTATCATTAATGCTTTTGCCTAACAATGCGGAGAATTCGACGCTTCTCCATGATATATACAAAAGGATACCCGATGCGGAAGCCTCTTTGTTATTCAGATTCAGCCAAAAAGGGACTTATTCGTCCTCGCCTTCCTGATCTTATCTTTTGATAAGCAAATCCGCTAAGCCGAAGGAATAATGGAAAACACCTGTATTGTATTCTTATTTAATCATAAAGAACAGGGCTTGGTGATTAATGGCTTATAGTATGTTGATTTATCTCTCTCTCTCTCTCTCTCTCTCTCTCTCTCTCTCTCTCTCTCTCTCTCTCTCTCTCTGTCTGTCACATTTGGTAGAGAATTATTACAGGAAGATCCATGTGTGTTTGTTATGATTGGTTTTATTTTGATATCAAAGCATACCCACATAGTAATGGGGTTCAACTACATTACTGTGTTGCTGAGTATGCATTTGTATGTCTAATACATATCATCGGTGATTCCACCTTTCTCCATCTTTGTATTAGCAACATTTACAATATTGATCCTTTCCATAACTTTACACATACATACATACATACATACATACATTTTATATATATATATATATATATATATATATATATATATATATATATATATATATATATATATATATATATATATATATATATATATATATTAGTTAATAAAGGTGGACTATGGAAATGTACTAATTTCAGCATAATTCTTTATTTCAACGTTTCAATAACTTTATTACATCATCAGGGAATCTGTTAAATAGTGAATAAAATTACTTTAAAAATTGCTGATGATGTAATAAAGTTATTACGAAACGTTGTAAATAAAGAATTATGCTGAAACTAATTACATTCCATGGTCACCTTCTCGCTGATGTGTCCCATTGGCCGCCGCCTACTTCTGTTTTTTGATACTTCTGTATATATTATATATATATATATATATATATATATATATATATATATATATATATATATATATATATATATATATATTTATATATATATATATATATATATATATATATATATATAATATGTATATAATATTGAAAACCTTGTGGGGAGAGAGAGATGAAGGACCAGCATCACACTTCAAATATTACAATCTCAGTGGTAGATCTTTTCAAGGGAATTTACTATTGTCTGGTAGTCATGTGTTTGATGAGCACAATGTAAATATAGTTTAGTGCTTTCTGTTTGCTGCTTTTTAGTACGGAATATCTCCGATATTCTCTCTTACAAAGAATACCCTTCAGATCTGATTCTGAGATTCGTCGGTGCTATATATTTCTGGATGGAGGTGGCGTCAGGAAATGTTACTAGTTTCATGTTTTCTCAAACTGATTGAGGTTTACAGATGACTGTGTAACATTTTTTATAATGCGTAGAGAGAGAGAGAGAGAGAGAGAGAGAGAGAGAGAGAGAATGTCTGCTATCATTATCCAGATAAGTTCGTATGCTGCATCTATATCAAGCAGTTATACAGTTTCATAGAAGCTTACAGCATGTTAGCGGTTTAGTCGTCAAAAGGTGCGAAACGATGGGTGAATGAGATAAGGAAAAATCCACGTGTAACAGAAAGTAGGAATATGTACGCGTCCGCTCACACAAACGTGTACATATATATATTTATATATTATATATATATATATATATATATATATATATATATATATATATATATATAGATAGATAGATAGATATATATAGATATATATATATATGTATATATATAATATATATATATATATATAATATATATATATATATATATATATATATATATATATTATATTCACAGTTATCAAATTATTAAGCCACAAAATATAGTTTAATATCCAATTCACTATACTCTGGTGATATCTTCCTGCCAATGTATAGTGAAATGGATATTAAACGGTGTTTGAGGCTTAATATATGTGAATAAAAAATAACTTGAGTGCATGTGATAGAAATTTATATATATATACATATATTTATTTATATAAATAGATAGATAGATAGATATAATTACATATACGATATATACGCGCGTGCACAAACACACACACACACGTATATGTGATATGTGAATATACATACACACACACACACACACACACACACATATATATATATATATATATATATATATATATATATATATATATATATATATATGTGTGTGTGTGTGTGTGTGTGTGTGTGTGTGTCTCAATTTTAACCAGTAATTTTATCCATGATATTCTCATTAACATCGAATTCACTAGATCCACCTACCCTGGCCAAGAATCGGACATGTACTTTTTTTGGGATATGCTAGGACGACAGTAGTCTTACCAATTCAGCCGTAAGGATTGGACAAGACTACTGGCATCTTAGTACCATTCCAGAAAGGCATAAGTTTGAACCCTATTCAGGATGGGCTAACTTGTCACGTAAAATTCTGTTTGGTTACGGGAAGTTATTCCCAAGGTGTATTATATTCCATATTAGACGTAATTTACTGCTATAAATGGGAAAATAAGTTCCACAAAATTTCTCATAACGATAAGTTACCAATTTTTGCTCCAAAAGGAAAATGGAAAGAGTGCTAAGCCTTTCGGGGACTTTATTCCAATAGTTTACTGCACGCCAATGAGAATCTCTAGGAAGCTTGAAAATCCATGTTGAGTAAAGGTGCACACTGCTGCATATGCAACTGAGTTCATCATGTAGCTGCTTTTGGGATATGTAAATTGTTTTGTTGTACGATGCGCTTGTGAGATTGTGGAATTTTTTTTTTTTATGCTCATTCTTCATTCAGTAGTTATAGGATGAATATGGTAGTCCTAGAGTTTTTTTTTTTTTTTTTTTGTTTTATGTGGTAGCCTCTCTTAAGGAAAATGACTTAGTCATGAGTAACTGCTGTATTAGGTGAAGAGAAGAGGGAGTTGGGTGCTTGCGAAAGATGTAAAAAAGCAGAAGAGCTAAAAATATATTATGAAAAGACTGTCGCACTGCCTCTCCTCCACAGAATTATGTGAATGTTTAATGTGGATTTAAAGTTTCAAGTGTTAAATTAAAGCTGAGTTTGATTGAAATTGCTCAGTGTGTTTCAGAGTTATGCTGGAACTTACACTCACACACACATACATACATACATTCATTTTATGTATATATATATATATATATATATATATATATATATATATATATATATATATACATATATATATATATATATATATATATATATATATATATATATATATTGTAACAGTTGGTTTTTATTGTTTGAAACAATCTTTACGAATGTTCCATTGTTTCCCCTACCCTGCAGTGTTTATTATGAAGGTGACAAGGTGATATCTGTCATGGAGTGAGCAACAGCAGTAGTCAGGTTTTGAAGTAAGAAGAAGAGAAACAGTGAGAAGTGTCGAGGTAAGAGGAAAGAGAGGTAAAGAGGTTAGCATCAGTGAAATATGAATCAGAGTATTTTGGAATAGTTTATTCAGGTAGAGAAAACGGAGGATGACTGGTTGGAGAATCGGGCGTTTAAATCGGAATTGTTGGGAGGAAGGAGAAAAATCCTTGAAAATGCTAGATAGATGGTGTAAAAGGCATATTGGTAAGGAAGGGTCTCAGTATACAAGAAGCGGAAAGTTACAGATGAAGTAGACGTGAATAGCGCAGTATTTTTAGGGGATTCTACATGCTGCTAGGGAGCTATTTGTGTAGTCTTATGAACTGGCTAATGTTGTAGAAGTTTTCTGCACAACATATCATCCTCAATGTAGTAACTGAAGTATTAGTCTAGCATTGATCATTGTATGTTTTTTCTCAGGAGATTCTTAAATGAAGGGTAGATGGTATTTCTTTGAGATAATATTTTCTGTGCCGATTTCCAAGTAATCTGAGTACAAAAATGATGATAAATCAGTATCGACCGTTAAATACAAAAATGATGATAAATCAGTATCGACCGTTGAAACCTGAAAAACACCACAAATTGGAGAACAAATATATTCAAAACCACATACAGTTTCGATGCGTTATGCTTCCTCTTCAGCGTGGGGACATGATGTCTCCACAGTTAAGATGCTCCGAGTCTGTATGTGGTTTTTGAATATATTTGTTCTCCAGTTTGTGGATTTTTTAGTAAAACTATTATGAATTTGATTGTGAGATATTGGAGACTCGTGTATGTGTACATGTGAGACTTTTAAGATTATTGAAAATTCTTGTGATCCTCAATTGCACGCATACCTTTCATCCATCTATTGTATGCAGCGTTTGTGATATTCAAATGAACACCTGGGGAAAGAGAGAGAGAGAGAGTATGTGACAGAGAGGCCTAAGTAACTGGGGAGATATGCGAATAGATAGATACGCACACATGACAGTAGAATAGGAAGACCATCAGCTATCCATATATGAATACATACACAAAGAGATGCTGACATTATAGATTGCTTACTAGTTTTTGATTTATTCATCTATTTTCCTGCTTCTGTCTCTCTATCGCTGAGCAACCTCTCGGACTAAGTCACGCTCGCATTTTCGATGTGAACCCTCTGAGGAGCATGTTGTCAAAATAGACACTTCTTGATTCTGTGTCCTACGTACAGCAGGTGCGTTGAATATTGACTTGCGTACGTATTCCGCCATTAAGGAAGATCAGGCATTATTAATTGACAAAGCTGAGTAAAGGTGACATTAATAGAGAAAATTGATGAAATCTTTAAAATGATTTACAATGGCATGTAAACTACTCAGTGGGTAGACCAGAAATTGAACAGTTTACAGTATAAATGGAATGTTGATTAACATACGGTAAAAGCAAGGGATAAGACGAATTTTCAAGGATAAAATCTGGTTTAAAAAAAATATTTTAATTGACTCAGAGATTCTCAATAATAATTCTTTAACAAAAGTACCAAGAACCCTAAAATTTGCTAGTCTTCTACCTATGTTAAATACCTCTGCGCGTTGTAAAATGGGCGATCTGGTTGGGATGGCCAGCAAGCAACCAATACGACGAGAAATGTGAAAAGGTTCAGAAAATCTTGTCCGGACTGACTTCTTTGACTGGCCAATATAGGTGGCTGTTCAATTTCTATTTTATCTACTGAGTAGTTTACATGCTACGGTAAATAATTTGAAAGATTTTATCAATTTTCTCCATTAATGTCAGCCAATAATGAAAGTATATTCTTTTAGCTGTTAAAAAATTGTAATGTCTCTTTTAGGCTTTAGAATGTTATGAAGAAACAACGTATAGCAAATAAAATGTATTTGTTCTTAACCTGCGCTATTCTTTTCCTCCTGAGAATAAGGAAGATCATTGAAGTACTGCCAAATAGTTAGACGTGAAGATGGCTGTAAAATAAATGTAGAATTTTTTATGACTAATTAAAGGTCAGTGGTTTTGTTATGTTAATAAATATAACATTTTACCTATGTTATATGGGAAAGACATCGCCGAAAGGCTTATCATCACATGATCAGCAGACACACCCAATTACAAAAGCTTTTCATTGCAATCTGAGTCAGTGTTGTAACACGTTATAACTCCTTAAAGGTCATTATAGGAAAATGAGGCAAGAGGGGCGAAAGTTGGAAGCAATTACGAATAACTTCAGATTTGGACGACACAGCCTTTGCCAATAATTTATGGGTGAAGGTACTCAGATGAGACCAACAATATTGTCAGGAGAGTTCTGTTAAAACCCTATTAGATTATCTTGAATCGATGTCATTCATACACACACACAAATAATAATTCTACTCACTTCGGGTGGTGGAAGAAGTTGGAACCTGAGAGCAACTCAGATGACTCAGAATGACCAACAATATTAAGATAAAAATCATCAACACAACACGTGTGGAACAGAAATAAATTTATTTCCTGTTCCACACGTGACTGTGTGTTGATGATTTCTATCTTATTCATCTGTTAAAACTGAGTATTAGATTATCTTCGGTTCCAACTCGATGTCATTCATATTTCTGTTCCACACGTGATTGTGTGTTGATGATTTCTACAATATATATATATATATATATATATATATATATATATATATATATATATATATATATATATATATATATATATATCATATCTTATCCTCCACCAACGCCTTGCGACGCGAGAGGCCTATGTGAAATTCCGCCACTTATATCTTCCCTATGCTTTCACTTCCACAGATCTCCCAAGTAGGTGCGGGTCCTCCAGTTCTTCTGGTACCCGGAGTAGCTCGGCTGGCAATATCACAGGCTCGTCTCCCTTGGGTGGCGTAATGGACATCTACAGTAGGCCTTCTCTATCTCCCCTTCACCATTATCTCGTCTACATATTGAAAACTTGTAATTTCCCTTATAGAATCATTCCTCACTCATTCTAGCCAATTGATTCTTAATATTCTTATTATCGCTTTTTCCTTAAATCAACGAAACATTTTAGATATAGTTTCATTGTCTTACCTTGATTCATATCCGTATAACCTTGCAGATCGCCCAGACTAGTGTATAATCCTACAATTAAATGTAATTTCAGTGAATTAAATAACCAAATCTTATTCATCCTGCCCATTGTTTGCTTTGCTGTAATTAGTCATTCGCTAAACTTCAGCTCAAGAGAACCTTAATTGGACATTATAGTTCTTAACTTGAAAAAATTCATCCTCTTGAATCTTTCGTCCGTGTGAAGTTATTTCATCCTTTTATGTGTACTCGCCCCATTATTACTCCTTCTCTTTGATTTGTCTTTAATCTCGTTTCTCTACATATTTGATGCATTCATGCAGCCAAGCTTTGAAAGTTTTATGTTGTGCTGGTTAAAACAGCATCGTTGGCACACTCAAAGTCCGTCGAGTTTCTATTGTTATTCCAATATAAACCTGATTTTTCATATACACCCACTCTTGTTTACCTAAAAATCCATAAGAAGGGCAAACAGTAAAGGTGACATAACGTGCATCACACCACTATTTACTGCAAATTCACTTGACAAACCTCCATCAACTTTGACTTCGTAGCTGCTTCGTTCATGGATAGTTTCAACTAGGATAGTTGCAATTAGTTTTGCTTAGTTAACTGGAATACCATAGTAACGTAAGCACCCTCCTAGTGTTGGTCTGTGGACGGGATCAAGGGTTTTCTCGTAATCAGCTATTGATCTGTGCATCTCTTGCCCTATCTAAAACCAGCTTGTTCATCGTAAAGTTTGTCATCAAAATCTTTCTGTAGCTTATTGAAGGCGAGTTCATACAACCATGAAGACCGCATTCCATCCGAAATTCTTTTCCCGACAAAGTTATACTGTTTTATATGCATAAGACTGAATAAATACATTATATATATATATAATATATATAATAAATATATATATATATATATATATATATATATATATATATATATATATATATATATATATATATATATATATATACATACATACATACATATACTGTACATGCGTACACACTTATCATAACAAATTCCATATAATTATATATGAAGGTACTGTTTGTATCCCGATGGCTACAATATTGTAGATATGATGGTGGTAGGTGATTATGTATTTTGGTGAAATTTTGATTTTAATATTTACATATATACATATATTGTAAATTGAACGTAAAAATTTGCATATTTGATGTTATCATTAGGTGCTTCTAGCAAATAGGGAATACTACCTATGTTCATCCAATGGGTAATAAAAGTAATCACAATGATAGATGGTACTAGAATTGTGTAAGAACCTTTTGTACCATTTTGTTTTCTTTCATTGTCTTTACCAATACTTTTTTCATTCTGTACCTCCATAATTTCTGTAAAAAAAAAAAAAACTTAAAAGCCAAATAAGATGTGTGTATCAGGATGTTAAGATAAATTTTAAACTACGACCTGTCCCTTAGTCCAGATTGACGTGCATCCCTAGTGGCTTGTATGTTTTTGTGCTTATATGTTTTTTGTCCCTGTTATTTGTATTAATATGTACTCTTTGTGATAATTTAAGTTTACCTATTTAAAATTATTTGATTCACCATTTTCATTTTTCATTCACTTTCTTTACCTCTTAGGTTTTATGTTTTCATTTATCATTTTATATATATATATATATATATATATATATATAATATATATATATATATATATATATATATATATATATATATATATATATATATATATGTGTGTGTGTATATATATATTACATATATTACACACACACACACATATATATATATATATATATATATATATATATATATATATATATATATATATATATATATATATATATATATATATATCGCGCGTATTCGGTTTGCGCACGTATATGTAAAACAGTATAACTTTGTCGGGAAAAGAATTTCAGATTGAATGAGTCCGATTAATAAAACATGAAGCGGCTACAGTCGACTTCATGGATTTAAGAGCAGCATCCTGGCATCTCGTTGTAGAGATTTTCAAAAAAATATTTGGTTTGCAAAGAAGCTTTTGACAAGGGAGTTAGAACATGGAAGAATAGTTCCATAGAAGGTTTATTTTTTTTTGTAGAATGTCAAAATCCATATATTCAGTTTAACTTATTCCTTTTATTTCTTTCGTCTGCTATAGGTAAATATTTAACTATGTAGGGTAAATATTTAAAGTCTTCTCCAAAGTTTCCATATTGAGAAAACTTGTTAAACTTCACTATGGAAGAACAAGTTATGGTTATTGTTAAGAAAAGAAAACCTCTGAAAATTCAACTTTCTGCCACTACCTTTGTCATTTTGAGGGTCTTTAATGAATATTTTCTAAACCTTTGTTGTGAGGGAAACTTGAAATGAATTTATGAAAATTATGAACCTCCGAAACTAAATTCTTCTTTGGTTTACCGTTTTGAATCATATTTTAACAATTAAGTTGGAGAGGGAATGTAATTTTACCAAGTTAACATATTATATAAGGGGTTTCTTAGTTGTTGTTTCTGCCTGTAATTATTCTGTAGCGAGGTATTATGTTCATTGAACCACTCAGTGGGTGTGTAAAATTTCTAAATCTTTGTGTAATCCATTCAAATATTGAATCACTGAACCTTTTGTCTTGCTGTACTAAAATGTTACCAAAAAGGTTTTTTTTTTTTTTTGCGAGAAGTGACAGTTTTGATAGGCTGTAACCAGAGTTTACTAATCAAATATTTATGCTTTCATGCATGTAGAAATAGATAAACATGCTTGACACAAGGATTTTCAAAAACTGGGCAACCCCATCCGTCCTACAAAACTACCGAGTGCCCATGACTGTAAGGAACTAGCTGGTCGAGTTGCCTGGACTTACGAACTTATGAAGCCGCTAACTCTACGAGTATCAAAATAAAGTGCTTCTACCCCCTCTTCACGGTTCTCGGAGAGGATGTAGTTGACATTAAGGTGGAATACAAGTATTGGGATTCGTTGAAGACAGTGGCTTTTAGGAAAAGATGGACACTTCAGAGCGTGAAGGTATTTACAAAGCGTGTCTGGATTGAGCGAATGTTTCTCGAGACTTAGATGATTTACTGGCAACGTTATTTTGATTCTAATGTAAATAATCTCCAACTCAAAGCACATTTGTAATGTCGATAACTACAGTTGTTGGGACACCAGATTACAAAAACGATGAGTCAGTCACTCAGTCGTGTGTGGATAGTATCTAAATGTACCAAATAATTTCAACAAGTAGGTTTTCAAAGTGACCATTGAATAAGAAGGCTTTTTAACTACAATGCATTTAGCTTAAATCTGACAGGGTTAAAATATGTACATTTTTCGTGCTCTTCCTTTCATCTCGTTGACGATAAAGGTTTCTGGATTTGCTTGTTTATAAAAGGTCTGTCTCATGACTGCCATTTGAACATTTTCTGTACATTATGCACACTTTTACAATACGCAATGTTTAATGTGCTTGAATTTACTTTTCTGGGCAGTTTCACCTCTGGAATATTTCATATATATATATATATATATATATATATATATATATATATATATATATATATATATTTATTTATTTATTTAGATGCTGTGTAATATTTTCATTATTAGTTTTGTGGGTGTTTTGTGGCTTTTTAGAGGAATTTTGTTGGAGATAACCAAAAGTTTTTGGAGTATGTAGACACACAAATATGTCAGAAAGATGGTTGGTCAACCCAAATCGTTCTGGGGTGTTTGTATAAATCACTTGAAAAAGAGACTTTGGCTTTTTAATCTTCCAGATTGAGGCCTTAAGAAAGCGAATCTTCTCTGTTACCAAGATTATTATGGAATTTATCGACTTTCCAGAATTTTTTAGAGAATCTTTTAGCGTTTGGTGTTTTCATTAGACAAAGATGTTTGATATTTTGTGTTATATTATAAGCATGGCGGAAAGTAAAATTATCTTGTCATTCAAAGAAAAATCTCGTTACATTTTTTTTTTTTTTTGGGCCTTTAGCTCTTGATTAATATATTAGCCAAGTTATAGATTTATATTATTAGAAAATAAGGGGAATATAAGTCCTTACAAACTAACGTTTTATTTGCATCCCCCTCCCGTCTGAATTGATAGTGCCTTAAAAATATTCATTTAATCTATTGTACAGTACGTGAATACGACCCTATCCCAATTAAGTGCTTCTATTAACCAAGTGTAATTACTCCAACTCTTGGTAGGGTCAGAGAAATGTTAGGTACACAAGGTTTATAATTTTCCAATTTTCCAATTCGTGTTACTTCTCGGAGTCTTTATCGAAAGAGAACAAAAGAATGGCTTTAAGGTGGAAATAAGAAATTTCATATATATATAAATACATATATATATACAGTATATATATATACTATATATATATGTTATATAAATATCATATATATATATAGATAGATAGATAACTATGTAGATTTAAATTTTAGCGATGGCAATATCACGATTGCTGTCTGCATCTCGTCTGACCAGCCATCAGTACTTAAGTCCCTTGAGCATCCGTGGGACAGGGAGTGTGTGTATGGATAGGAGAGGTATATTTATATTCCAGTTTTTGACATACCTTTTCTCCATACAACGGCTGGCATACGAAGGTATTAGTCTTCAGGTTTTCAGCAAATCTTCTAGAATGAGACTGCTAGCTGCTTGTCCTACTCCACTTAGGTTGCAACCCACTTTTTCAACTACCGACTAGGTTACGTCAGTAATCTTAGCTGTAAATGGATATCAGTATCTGCTTGGGTCAAGAAAGGGTATTTGGGCTAGCAATCTCTTCCATGAGACTTCTGCTGAGATAACTCTGCTTCCTACAATGGCATATATATATATATATATATATATATATATATATATATATATATATATATATATATATATATATATATATATATATATATATATATATATATATATATATATATATATATATATATATATTTTATACATATATAATATATATATTTTATATATTTATATTTATATTTATATATGTATATATATACATATATATGTATATATATACATATATACATACATATATATCAAATATAAGGAAGCCCATAGAAATGCCAAAATGTGGAAAATAAAGGCTATATTTCAGAGACCAAACTGTCTCTCTCCTCAGCCAAATAGTGAATGAGAAAAAGTTACAGAATAGCGGTATTTATACCAGAAGATCCATAGGTCAGCCGTTAAGTCACTCCAGTTGACAATTTCTCTTTAATCTTCTTAATCGCTGGTTGGAGGAAGATTTTATCTATAATATCTGAATCCCAGGCGCCTCTTGAGAGATTCATTGCATTTTTTATTTAATCAAGGCTGATTCCACCATCTTACTTTTGAACCGACAATTGCTACTATAAATTAGACGAGACATATCCTGTGGTTATGTTATTTATATGGTTAAAAATAGCTGAGCTCTGTTGTCCATACCTAACAACGTTTATGCTGTATTAATCTCTTGGGGAGTGATTTGCCTGTGAAGCCAGTATAAGATTGGTCACAATCGAGGCAAGGGATTTTGTAAACTCCTGTGTCTTTGGGGACTGGTTTTGGTGGATGTTAATCAGGGATTTGGCTAAGGTGTTTGGGTAGGTAAAAGCAAAAGGGTTAGAGTTTACAAGTGTCTGTGTCAACGTCTTAATCCTGTCCAGGTGTGGGATTTTTATTTTGTTGTTGGGCGTCTCTCTGGTCTTGCTAGGGGAGCCGGGGTTGGGGGGGACAGTAGAAACAGTGTTTGCTTTGTGGATCGATTTCTCAATTAAATGGTCAGGGTACTTTAAAGATGACAGCTGCTTACAGATTAGTTCAATTTCCTTTTCCAGGAGATCCGGAGAGCAAATCCGTAAGGCCCTTTAGAATAAATTGCTGGGTACGCCAATTTTGATAGAGATGTCATGATAGCTATAAAAATGGATGTATGACAGAGAGAAAGTTGGTTTTCTGTATATGCTAAATTTGTATTCTGTCATGTCTCTAATTATTAAAACGTCAAGGAAAGGAATTTTGTTGTCTGTTTCCCATTCAACTTTAAATTTGATGCTAGGCACTAATGCATTTAATTTTGAAAGAAATTCTTTGAAATTACCCCAGTTATTATCCCAAAATGTTAAGATATCATCTACATATCTCATCCACAGCATGTCTTTAGGTTTTTTTGCGTTTATTATTACAGTTTCAAAATATTCCATGTATAGATTGCCTAAACCAGGACTTAAAGGGCTACCCATGCTGCACCCGAATTCTTGTTTATAGAAAGACTCCCCGAATGAAAAGATGTTATTTGATAGACATAATTCAACTAACTTTATTATTTTATCCAGGCCTAGTAGGAAATGATCTGAATAGGGGGCTAATTTTTCCTCTTAAAAACTGTAGAACGTCCTGTACTTGTACTTTTCTGAATAAGGAATCTGCATCTAAACTTAGTTTTATATTGTTAGGTGGTATATGTGCTTCTTTGAATTTGTGACAGAAATCTTCAGAATGTTTAATGTGACTGGGAGAAAATATGTCTAAGAAAGGGGAAAGGAGGCCGGCTAACCACTGAGAAATTTTATAATTGAAAGCTCGGGCACATGAGATGATAGGTCTGAATGGGGGATTATCTTTATGAGTTTTGGGAAGGCCATAAAAGTAAGGTAGTTTTGGGTTAATGACTTTACATTTCTCCAGTAGTTCAATGCTCTTTTTGTCTTTGCCAGTTAATCTTACTTTTATAAAAAACGTCCCCACAGAATTTTTTAGAATATGCCTCGTATAATTTATAGCAGCAATTGTCGGTTCAAAAACCAGATGGTGGAATCAGCCTTGATTAAACAAAGAAATGCAATGAATCTCTCAAGAGGCGTCTGGGATTCAGATATTATAGATGAAATCTTCCTGCTATCAGTGATTAAGAAGATTAAAGAGAAATTGTCAACTGGAGTGACTTAACGGCTGACCTATGGAACTTCTGATATAAATACCAATTTCTGTAACTTTTTCTCATTCACTATTTGGCTGAGGAGAGAGACAGTTTCATCCCTGAAATATAGCCTTTATTTTCCACATTTTGGCATTTCTATAGGCTCCCTTATATTTGATGGAATTCTGTTTTAACAGAAAATATTTCACATACACACACACACACACACACACACACATATATATATATATATATATATATATATATATATATATATATATATATATATATATATATATATACATATATACATATACATACATATATATATATATATATACATATATATCTGCCAGTATATCCTCTAAGCTGTGTTATACATTTACATATCTTTATGAAATGTGTACCATACGCCGATGCATACATGCCTCGAAAGTTTTCAGAAACTACTAATTGTGCTTTCTAAGAACAGTCATTCTACAACCAGGTCCGTCACTGCAGTCGGCAAGCGCAAGTATTCCCATTCCCTGTGCATAATAAATTACCACAAGAAGAGGGTGAGTTTTAATAATGCTAATTATGCACCACAAGTACTGAAGAAGTACCCGTTTCTGTACCCTTTCACCGCCGCCCATTAAGAATTCCCACATTAAATCACACGGGGTTGTGAATGGTCATGTATTCATCCACTTCCTGGAACCTAGTTTTGCCAGGGATTTTGCAGAGTGCTGGAATGTGTGAACACTTGAATGGGATCGTCACGAACCTCTCTTCATTGTTCCTCCTATTTCTGGAATAAAAAAAAAGGAAACCGAGAGAGAGAGAGAGAGAGAGAGAGAGAGAGAGAGAGAGAGAGAGAGAGAGAGAGAGAAGGAGAAGAGGGAGAAAATTCCTGGAATGGAGCTTCCTTCGCTTGGTTGTGCTCAAGAAGAGGTGTCCCCGAAGGATGTCTGGAACATCACTTTCTAGGAGGTTGGATTCGCTTCTTTATTTTCTGAACTCAGATCCGGAAATGTCTAAAGTTCCTGGAGTTGCTTCCAGGAGAGAGAGAGAGAGAGAGAGAGAGAGAGAGAGAGAGAGAGAGACGATATGGTTGGTTGGTTGGTTGGTGGTTGGATGGAGAGGGGAAGGGCTGTCGGGAAGCTGACAGGAAGTGCCTAGGATGCAAGACGAGTGACAGTTCCGGGTTTCGGAAAACAAATTTTTCGTTATTGCGGTGACAATGAATATATGATACTAGAGTGTCAGGATATGTGCCCTACCCTCATATCGATAACTCTTTATTTTCTTTTTTCCATTATGTCAGAGGTAATATATTCCAACCAGATAAGCTTTTGAAAGTTGTAATGATTTGCACGTTCGGTTTCTTTATAGATTTTCTATTTTCTTTTAATATTAAGCTGTTTAAATTGTGATATCAGCGGTGCTCATATTCACACAGATATAGACTACTTTAGTGTTGTTTGTATTTGACTCTGCCTGTGCATTTTGTGTTGGTATTTGTAACGAAGGGTTATGAAGCTTTGATTAAGATGTATTATCTAATATCTTAACATTTTTATCCTTTTGCACCCGAACTTCGAAATTCTAGTCATACTTTTATTTTCTCTCATTCCTGTGATCATTTTCTTTGAAAATGCAGGCCTGTCATTACCTGTAGATTTAACCATGCCCTCTTTCTCCCTTTCATCTATTCTCAAGCTTTCTATGAACATTTTTTACCTCTTTGTCGCCCTCCATGTAAAAAGCAAAATGGCAAGTGTACGGATATACATAGGATTATTTCTAAGACTATATTATTACTAACTAAATGGCCGAAACTGCCGATTCTCAAGTTCTCCTTACGATGCAAGTAAAAGCTTGAAGCTTTATAGACTACCTGAAAAAGAAAAAGCCATCCAACGTCATATAAATGGTTATCACTAATCCTAACTTAGTCCAGTATGTTATCTGCTCTTCTCAAGAAAGTATTGATTAATCAAAGTCTGAATAGATCCATCAGAAGTTCAACCGAACATGCAATGCATTACTACCCTAATGCAGTTCAACTTGTTTTTTTTTATTTTACTTATATTTTTATTCATTTATCAGTTTGTTAATTCATCTGTTTTTCAAATAACTGATCTCGTCTGTATTTCTCATTACCTTCGTTCGAATGAGCACTATATTCTTTGGAAGCTTGAATTTCAAGACAACAGCCCCTGTGGGCTTGTTCCATGTGAATATGGTTCATCTTCTGAATAATAATAAAAATAATAATAATCATGATAATCATCATCATCATCATCATCATCATCATCATCATCATCATCCCCTTCTCGTATGGCCAAGGTCATAGTCTAATTTTATGTCAAAGAAATGAGTAGAAAAATTGATAATATCGGCAGCGACACGTTAATGAAGACGGCCCCATTTGCAGAGGATCTCGAATCAGAGGGAAAGATTAGAGGATGTAAACCCAAGACTATAATTTGACCTTAATTGGGTTTGCGAAAGAGGTAGAAATCGATACTTTTGAAAAAGTGAGTTTACGCTCCGCATCCTTTCATATTACTAATTTCAGTGTCTAATTTGATATTTTTATCTGTAGCCTACGTGATTATCATGAACACAGTCACAGCAGAATTTTCGTCGAATAAACTCGCCTTTCTTTAATAAATATGTTTAGCTATTACGTGAAAAGACACCAAATTTATGCCTTAATTTCAGGTGATCGCTCAAGATATAATAGCTTCCTTTACCTAGAACAGGCAAAAGTAAAATTACAAGGAGGAAATGAAGTTTATTTTTTCATCCACAATTTTCTTCCCATGTTATTTCCGTATATATATATATATATATATATATATATATATATATATATATATATATATATATATATATATATATATATATATATATATATATATATATATATATATATATGTATATGAAAATTCAGACATACGGAAAATTCAGTTAAGTGCTTTTTGAATAATAGCCTATGTATATATATATATATATATATATATATATATATATATATATATATATATATATGTGTGTGTGTGTGTGTGTATTATGTGAGTTCTGCATTGTTCATGTAACATACAAGATGTTTATAGGAGACAACGCGTATGTCAAGTAATACGGGAGCCTATCATTTAGAATATGTACATGGGAATTTTAAATTTAAAATCAGTTTGGTTACACGAACACAGATTAAGCCTTTCCCATATATTTCGGTCTTCGTGTTGTTAACATCTGTCCAAGTCATACAATAAAGTGACGTTTGTTATCTCGGAGAGTATCAAATGTTTTGGCTTCGCCCTGAAAAAAAGACAGTGAGTTGCGACGTCTGTTTCTTTTTACCTCCTTTATTTTAAAGATTTGTTTTTCAGATGTTATTTTAAAGATTTGTTTTTTCTTTAGATATATAATATATATATATATATATATATATATATATATATATATATATATATATATATATATATATATATATATATAATATATATATATATATATATTATATATATATTATATATATATATATATATATATATATATATATATATATATATATATACATATATATATATATAAACTGTATATACCTTTTTCTCTTAGGAGGTTTGGTTCCAGAAGATGCTTGTTATCATGGATATAACCCACTTGAGTCGACTAAATATTAGATACATATTTCAATCCTTTTAAAAAGTTTCACAAATGGATTTTTCAATAAACGAACATAGGATTTGGGCGACAGATTTCACGCTTTTATAATTAATAATGTCGATAGTAATGGAATGAAGTTTTAAAGACGAATATGAGAGGCATATTGTTCTTAAGTTTAGAAGCGTTTCAGTGTGATTATGTTAAAGAATGTTAGTAAAGATAGTATTTTATTTTGAAAATTTAAAAACTGTAAATATAGTTGCTTCATAGTTCGGTAAGCGTAAGGATCTATGTTGGCATTGGCAGTCCGTAATGAAGAGGTTTGGAAACAGTGGAATAAGTAGATTTGAAGAAATAAAAAAGTAGCAATAAATTTTTGAACACCGAAAATATCTGAATATAATGATTTCAGGATTCGTTCGCAAAAACCAGCAAACAAGATGGAAGGTGCTTAGGAAGTCAGGTATTGCTTAAATGACTTAAGTATGGTAATAACTTATAAATTGAATGTTATTACACAGAGTTTATATTCACAGCATGCCAGTGAAGGCATTAACAGTACTGCGCAGAGCCTGAATTTTTCAACAGGCTTGCATTTCAGTTGAATTTACTCTCTGCAGACGAGAGTTTATTTGAATATTAGAATGTCATTATTATATGCATGCATATTTATACATTTACTTCTTAGTTACTCATTTTGAATGATTTATTTTTTGCGCTTAAGCTTATTATACATACATACATACATATACTATACATATATATATATATATATATGTATATATATATATATATATATATATATATATATATATATATATATATATATATATAGTGTATGTGTGTCGGTCACAGCAACATCGAGCTTTAACTCATGAATCGTGAGCGAACCAACCACCGATAAAAACTTCCAAAACGTTAGTCGCTTTTGACACCTACACAGGAGACTCATCAGCAGCACGTCGAATTCCAAACAGACATTCACCTCTGTCTTGCTCGAACTCTGGCGTCTCCTGTGTATCAAAACCCTTCAATTTTGTTACCTCTTTTGCGCCATCTATCCAGCACTTTCTAGGTCTTATTCCCGTCCTCATTCTTTCCAAGTAACCAAACCATCCCCGCCCGCCCCCCCAAAAAAAAAAACTGATTTATGTACCATTTCTCCATATTCCCTACATTTCTTACCCTTTTATATATATATATATATATATATATATATATATATATATATTGTGTGTGTGTGTGTGTGTGTGTGTGTGTGTTTAATATGTGTATAATATACATTGTTTATATATATAATATATATATATATATATGTGTGTGTGTGTGTGTGTGTGTGTGTGTGTGTGTGTATAATTTCTCCATATTCCTACATTACTTACCCTTTTATATGTATACTGTATATATATATATATATATATATATATATATATATATATATATATATATATATATATACACACATATGTGCGTGTGTTTGTGTATATGTATATATTTGAATGTTACTGTATATTGTAAATTTGACGGTTTTAAACCTATGATATTGACATGACGCGTATATCATTATAAAGCACCAATCCCCAGTGTTGACGGAGGCAAAGGAATGACGGAATTCAATTATTACGCGATTGTTTCTCCCGGCGGATGTATCAGATAAACGCTGTTTATTTTTGCTTTTGTTTTTCATAAAAGCCCCGTTAAATCCATTTACACGGCCGTAATTCCATTGGCTGATGTATTGTTCATTCTGCACTCATTTCGTTGACAATAGATGCTATAACTATATCGATGTATGTGTGTATGTGTATGGATATTTGTGAAGACCGTGCTAAATTTTTTTTTAAAGACGAGTTAATTTATCTTAGATTTAAGTAATACAAATTTATTTGACCTTGTACATGTAGATGCACACTCATACATACCACACACACACGCACACACTCACATACACACACATATATATTTGTGTGTGTGTGTGTGTGAGAGAGAGAGAGAGAGAGAGAAACAAGCGGTACTCATATTTTAGGCATACTCAAATAAACGATTTTTAACTTAATGTGTAAGTGTGTAATTACACACGTGTGCATAAATACGCGAGTACGCCTGTATGTCGTTTATTAGGCTGTCACATTTCCGTGTTGAAATACGAAAAAGAGAACAGGAAAAGAATGATCCTCGAAATACCGCTTTGGTTTGTTGATACTCCCGCACAGGCCGGGAGTGTCACATCGCTGTTGAATGTCGGGAACAAAAACGTTTCACGTCATCGTTACTGTGTTTTCTTTCTCTATGAAAACGTTATTTCGAAATGGAGAATGTCAGTCCAGATTAGAATTGTCAAAAATCTGTTTGTCAAGTCATGGCTCGCTGTTGAGCTGTCGATCCGGGCTGAACGAAAAGAGAGAGAGAGAGGGGAAAGAAAGAGAGAGAGAGAGAGAGAGAGATTGGGGGGAAAAATCGTGTTCGCCTTGTTCTCGACGCTAATCTTTAATGGTGTTTTGCCAATTTTTTGTTTCTCCCTCTCTGTCGTTTTGTTACAAGTAGGTTTATGTCTTTTCTTTCTTTTTATTGAATGTGCATTTGGACAGTATCGTTGATAACTATTACTCTTGATATTTTGTTTTTGCGGATTTTACACCTGTTATTCTGTTATAGCTTTTTCATCTGTTTGTTTATCGAGCGATAACTTCTTGTTGCCAAATTCTTTTTCCGCCATTAAAGAAATATTGGAAGGTCCACAAATTTGTAGAAAGACTTTTAGAAAAATGAAGATCTAGTTAAATTTTCATGTTATGTAATCATCAAGTAACCCTCATGGAAAGTATTTTCTGAAGTTTTTGTAAACGTATATCGTTTTTTTATTGTTATGTTGGGTACGAAGTATTGCTACCGTTCATACATTGCCGTATGTTTATTTTCATGTACATAGGTGTCAAAAATCCCTGTCTTTGAGATACCTAGTGTGCAAGTTACGAAAGAGAACGTCGGAAACTCTCTCTCTCTCTCTCTCTCTCTCTCTCTCTCTCTCTCTCTCTCTCTCTCTCTCTCACACACACACACACACACACACACACACACACACACACACTGCGGTCTCTTTTCCATATTATTGTCCCAGATAAGTGAAAGTTAACATCGAATATCTTCAATTTTTTGTTGTCATTCAATCACAGGGAGTTGTTAAACGTCTTTAAGGTTTTTGCTCAAGGTAATGAGCCCAGATAATACTTGATCCTTTTCATGAAGATTTTCCAAACGTTGAAAGCCTGCTGCAATATTCTTACAATATTCGTCATAGTCAGTTCCCGGCGTTCATGAATTTTCCTGTAGTTACGCCAGTTCGATGTAAATCATAACCAATAAACTAACCGGTCGTCTTTCCTACTTTTATTTGGGAGGGGGAAGTAATTCATGAATCTGCCTTTGTATTCAGTTGTTTGCAATCTGCCTTTGTATTCTTCTTAGGGATCGTCAGTTGTTTGACTGCAACCAATCCAAATTCGCCATCCATGACCCCCACTGAAACCCGTGTATAAATTCAGAAGGACCTATTATTATTATTATTAACTGTATTATATAAAGGATTTTTGACTTTTCCCCATGAAATGACAAATATGTGTTAGCACGCACCTACTGAAGAGAAGTCCACAATATTCTTCTATTATTAATATTCAATAGTGCGGATTATGTATTTATCTCGTTTACGAAGACATACAGTAACTTGCTCTTACTTCAGACTGACAAATGAGTAAGAATAAAAATGAAAATCGTCGAGACAGGAACTCAAGATGTCAATGGAAAAAGGTCAGACAAAAGTCCGAGAGTTATCTTGAGTAAATTGGATGACCAGAGGCCCTCCCAGGACGTTTTCTATTCATATATTCAGTCATTGAGAGGAATGAAAATATTATTTTCTCGAGTGGAGTAGAGCAAGATACCCCAGGACCTCATTACCGGCGGGACATTCATTCATCCCACCACCCCACCCTCTTCGCCACTTTACCAATACTGACTTCTTGCGCGTGAGATGTCAAACCCCCAAACGCCTTTGAAGTTCCTCCAAATTGCCAAACACCCGACCTGAGAGACCTCTTGGCCCCGATCCTTCGCCATGTCAAGTTGAATCTTCGACAACCCGGGGGAAACAAGAAGAGCGTCTCGGGCAGAGTCGAGAAAACAAGAGTGGAAAGGGAGACGGGTGTTATGTTGGCATGGCGCTCACAGATCCTCAGACGGTGTATCCTTCCTTCACAACTTTTTTAACAAGGTCTCCTCGCAAACCCTTGAGCATGCGGTAGCCCTGGGTCACTTCGCCCCTCAACTCCCAGGCTCTCTCTCTCTCTCTCTTTCTCTCTCTCTCTATTTGGGTGTAAGGAATCGTCGGTGGTGCTTGGGCACGATCGTCTTCGGATGGAGGAGAGAGTTGTTGGTCATCGTGCATGAGAATTGCAGGGAGGAAAAGAGGACAGGAGGAAGGGAAGGAGGAGGAGGAGGAGGAGGAGGAGATGGACGGTGAGGTCGACTAATTCCTCCTCTTCCTCCTCCTTCCCAGCCTCCTCATCTTCCTGCTGCTCCTTATCTGGGCAAAATGGACCTTCTCTCCCGTGCCTGACGCCCGTCGTCCGAACCCACTCGTCCACCCTCTTTGAAACCCTCTCGTGTCCTCTCTACATCTCATACCTGTCAACCCTTTATGTTTTTACTATTATTCACCCTCCGCTCAGGATTTATTCTTAGAGGCACAATGGCCAAAAAACGCCGAATTGCCTTTTCAGACTTTTTATATACACTTTGTATAAAACTGCTTACATGACAGATTGCTCTTGCAGTCTCTACCTTGAAGCCATTTTTCTTAGAGTGAAGCACTATGAAAGGGGTGTATGTTTGTTTTCAGTGCTTAGGAAAGCATTATCAAGAAGGGCCGATGTAGTTTACCTTCTTTCGTCCTTGTCAGTGGGTTGCTACAGTCGACCAACAGATGACGCCAACTGGAAATGCTGTCATATTGTTTATATTCTTTCATAGAAGGAATAAACTGAAGGGTTAGCAAATACAAAGGAATATTGACTCAGTTGAAATTCCCTCTGTGGTAAATATTGTTGCAGGTGTCTGAGATTATTTTTCTCTTTCTTTTATTTGTTCGTTTCTTTTCATTCCCCTAAAAACCTTCGAGATTTACGACTTAACGTTTGTCAACTTCAGGTTCTATTCTCCAGTCGCATTGTCTTTGTTTAATCTGAAATTCCCTCCGAGTTTTCGCGTTAGTTTTCTCTTGTTTGTTTCCTGAGTGCAATTTGAGTTTTTTGTTCATTATATCTATAAATATATATATTTATATGTATGTATATCTATAATATATATGTGTATATGTATGTATGTATGTATGTATGTATGTATGTATGTATGTATGTATGTATGTATACGTATACAGCATTAAACCATTACCCAAAAAGGGGTGGCTTCCAGAGTAAACAAGTAAAAAATGCGCCGAAGCTTCTTCGGCGCAATCGAGTATGAGCCGCTGCCCATGAAGCTTTCACCCACGGCCCAGTTGTGGCCTGTCCTATAGTGTTGCCAGACACACGATTATGACTAACTTTAACCTTAAATAAAATAAAAACTGCTACGGCTAGAGGGCTGCAATTCGGTATGTTTGATGATTGGAGGGTGGATGATCAACATAACAATTTGCAGCCCTCCAGCCTCAGTAGTTTCCAAGATCTGAGGACGGACAGAAGAAGTGCGGACGGACAGACAGAGCCGACACAATAGTTTTCTTTTGCAGAAAACTAAAAAACAACACATGGGCAGAAAGCTTTCGCAACGGTGGCCGCTTCTTGCACCTACATCAGGAGCCCGTGGAGACCCGCCCACCCCCCTCACACATTGCACCTCTATCGTGCACGTACTATAAATCCATGGATATTAAGCCGTATTCGTTTCCATGCCTCTTTCCATTTTATGTTTCCAGTACTTTTTAGATCTCCCCCTTAAAACCTCTTGAATTCAACATATCTTTACAAGCCCATCATCCTCCATTCTTTGCACGTGACCAAACCATCTCAAAGCAACCTGGTCCATCTTGACACCTGTGATAACCTTTTTACTTATGGGGATGCTCAGAGAACAAGGGCCCTTGCCAGCACAAGACTGCCTTAGCAAATAACAAGAACCCTCTTACTACTCCTTTGTGCTTCCGTATTTCTCACCCTTCTCACTCCACATATCCTGTACAAACACTTCATCCTAATAGCTCAAATATTTTTCGTTTTCATTCATATTCAGCATTGACACTTCACTTTCATAGGGAAAATGTCATCATGACTTCATGCATTCCAATTTTGGCTTCAGTAGGCACTCCAGCTCTCGTCCAAATCTTTTGCGCATAGACTGCTACTTTGTAAGATTCATCGACCTGTGGCCTTCTCCCACCCCTCAATCCCCCCAAGAGTCTGCACATTTACTCAAAAAATAACTATGCCAATCGGCACCTTCTGTTCGTCCATCATCCAACCTTGCTGGCATACCCTGCTCCATTTTTCTGAATTCAAATAACCCACATAACCTATTCTGAGATATCCCCGTAGTGGGGTAGCGCCGTCAGTGCACCTCACGCGTGGTGGACTGTAAGCATTACTTATGGTTCTTTGCAGCGCCCCCCTCGCCCCCTAGCTGCAACCCCTTTTATTCCTTTTATTGTTCCACCATTCGTGGTCTTTCTTCCATCTTACTTTCCACCCTCTTCTAACATCTGTTTCACAGTGCAACTGCGAGGTTTTCCTCCTGTTACACCTTTGTAGCCGTTTACTCTCAGTTTTCCTTTCAGCGCTGCATGACCGCCTTTGGCCTAAATTGTATATTCTATTGTATTCAGAGATAAATATGATATAGATGTTTGAAGATGGTGAATTGTGTGGGAAGAAATACCCTGCAAGGTCATCTTTGGACGGTGTTTTTCTACTCTAAGGAAGTAAACATTGGGTGGAACTGAGGAGTAGCTATCTTTCAATCTTTCAGTGGCCTTTAAGTTGAATTAAATCGATTATCAGCGCTTCGTTGCAATGGTAATTTCAGATGAATATAAATTCCTGGTTCTGCTTTGAATTAATATTTGTACTCGTTTTATTAATATTTCACGAAAAATTGCATTTAGCGGTCGACATGAAAATTGTCAAAATTACGTTCAGGAACAACTCTCGTTTTTCCGGACGTCAAAGAGCTTTGCCTTTTCTATTTTTTGATTAGTTTTTTGCACTCTAACCATTCTGTGCTTGCAAAAATTCTCTCTCTCTCTCTCTCTCTCTCTCTCTCTCTCTCTCTCTCTCTCTCTCTCTCTCTCTCTCTCCATTTGGAAGTAATTTGCCTTGTGCCTGGCACTTTGATGAATAATAGAATTACCACTACTGGTAGGAGGTCGTCGCTACCACCCATGTCGACGTAACTACTCTGTCTCGTCCAAAATGAGAGTTGGGCTTTGTTTAAAAACAAATTCCAATTAGAATGCTGTGCATGTGCTTGCATGACAACTCCATAAACTGGAAAACGGGCCGAGACAGGAACTCGGAATAAAAGAACATCGGCACTTAAAAACTAATTTTCGGTAAAAAAGAAACTTAGATTGAAATTGCATACGTCGGAAAAATGAGTGATAGTAAAAATATCAAAGGGAAAAATGAAGGTAAAAACCAGAAATGAAAGAAAACTAATTAAAAAACGTTTAACAAAATGTACTTCCAGACTAATGCACATGCATGCACACATATATATTCTACAAACGCACACACTCTATATATATATGTATGTATATTTATATATATATATATATATATATATATATATATATATATATATATATACATATATATATATATATATATATATATTCTTCTTCGTTTTAACGTATATATATATATATATATATATATATATATATATATATATATATATATATATATATATATATATATATATATCAGTTATGTGAATGGTAGCTTCATCACCTCTTCAGCCACAAGATCCAGGCTCGAATTCAGGTGTGGTATGAAAACATTACGTTAAAACGTATTATGTCTATGTTGTTCTAAGCCGCCAATAAGGTACATGGTAGTCAGCTGACTGTGGGAACCACTGCCTGGAGAGAACGTGCGTAGGGTCAGGAACCTCATTCCAAGGCTTGAACCTGAGCCTTTTGCTTAGATTCAGTGGTAGGCGGTCGACTTGCCCATTCCAGTGGTGTAGTAGACCGTTAGTCACTGGCTAAGGCTAGGTTCGAATCCTAGTCGGGACTGATGCGTTTATCAATTTTAATCCCTCTTGCGTGTAAGTTATTCCCAAGCTATAGCAAACTCGATATTAAATAACATTTGCGGATTTATATATATATCTCCACACAGACACACACACACACACACACACACACATATATATATATATATATATATATATATATATATATATATATATATATATATATATATATATATATATATATATATAATATATATATATATAATATATAATAAATATATATATATATATGTATATATATGTATATATATATAATATATATGATAGTAATCTACACATTGCTTACGTTTCTGTTTTAGGAAATTTTTCTGCTGAGCGGGTCGGGCGGTTTCATCCACAAAGGAAGCATTGATTAAGGCCCTTTGTGCTTCTTGGCATGTGGGCCCACTGATTGAAGAGAATCCGAAATTTTATGGGGAAAAAGATGCTGTTGAGACTAACGTAAATTCGTGTATAGGCCTAGGAACGACCATTTTAGGGAACTACGATTCTCTCTCTCTCTCTCTCTCTCTCTCTCTCTCTCTCTCTCTCTCTCTCTCTCTCTTTTCATTTAAATTTCCAACCTAATGCCTAAACGTTCTTTAATCTTCTTTGTGCCATCTCTATTTCCCGTTATATTTTCTTTACCCCCCTTTCTATAAACTCTTTCCAGTTTATAAATGGGTTCAGACTTTTTTCATATTTTCCGTTTCCTGCAAATTATCATTCCTGAAATCAATTAAATTATTTTAGAAGTCACCAGTGACTTCAATACGCTTTTTTTAATCCTCTTGAAAACAAAGCTGTTAGTTAGGCTACTTTTGTATATGTCGCGTAATTGTTCTTGAAATATTGAAAATGAAAATGAATTCCAGTCATCAATTTAGTTTTTTTTTTTTTATGAATTAAATGTACACACACGAACAAGGGTAACAGAGGAAAAAGATATGTGGTCCTCGATACGTAAATTCTAACTCACCCTGTATCAACAAAAGAAAATTTTGTTACAATAGTTTTGTAGCGTCGGACAGCAGTACTCACAATTTATTTATGCTTTGACAAAGTGCTCATGTTTTCAGAAACTTCGCGTGCTTTGACATAGCACTTGTACTTTGTCAAGTTACTCATTCCTTGGCAGGTCATTTCTGTAGTGATACATTGCCGTTGCCATAAAAGATTGCTCTTGCTTTGACAAGTTACATACTTCTTCGACAGTTCTCCGTGACTTTGACAAACGTCCCATCCTCTGTATACTAATATTGAACTCTACCCACTCACGGCATTAATTAAATGGCGTATTATAACATTTGTACGGAATGAAGCCTCCAGATCATTGTTGAATTAATTAATTTTCTACACATGAGAGCGGTAAATTGATAATCGTAACATATAGACTGGAATAGCTTGAGTGTGTGAAAAGGGTAAAAGAAATAATCTTACATAAGGAAAATATTCATCCTGTTTCATCCTACTAAATGAACTTCATGCACTGCTAAGTAAGATGTTGTTGGATAATACTTAGACGGGAGGGAGTCACTTAGACGAAACATTATTAAATTATCATTGATGATTTTGTTGCTGTTGGACTGTGTTCTTCCCTAGCAAATTCTTGGTGATTTTTACAAGAAGAAAAACAGAGTATTGAAAATTGCTGCTAAGTTACTTTCAGATGAAAATTTTTAGGAAAAATAACTGTAAATCGATTTATTGATGAATACATCTGGGAAATAAATTACACACCAGTGGTTCTCAAAACGGGGGTAATTACCCCCGTGGGGTTAATGAAGCTGTTTCGGGGACGGCTAACGAGGGACTTTCCAAAGTTTATTATTTTTTATTAATCACCAAAGATTAATTCCAATTTGTAATAAAACGAACAATGCTTTAATTTTAATTTTTTGTAAAAGGAATAATGTCTAAAATCTAAATTCTTTATTACTTAAGACTTTAGTAAAAGTAAAATTTATTTCTTACATATAAAATGAATTAGAAATTAAGCATTTCCAATATTTTTCTTTCCTTCATATTATAACTTCACATAACTGAAGAGGAATGGGGTAGGGGTTATGGCGATCTATCACACCACTGCCCCCGGGGGTAACGATACCAAAATTTTTGAGAACCACTGCTGTATATCAATTAGGCCACAAGATCATAGTTCTTTAAACTCCTGATGTAGAGATCATCGATTTCTTTAACGCTACAGAAAGTTTTTCTGCTGTTCAGCACAAAAAACTCAGAAGACTTGGTACTGGGTAGTGGGACATTATGGTACCTCAACACTTAAAAGGATGTTGTTGTTCCACAAACGAACTGCGCGAAACGCAAGTTTGTCGATTAACTATTGAGGGATTCAGAACCGATGAAGCACGGTTTTTCAGCAACAACTTTTATCAAAGCATCGGATAAAGCTGAAAGTTGGCAAGTGTATATTTTATAACCCTACCTAATTTTTGCAAGTATTATTTAGAGCCTAAGTTCGATAGTTTGATATTTATAGAGTAAAATTCACCGATGCCGGGACCGAGAAAATCACAGACAAGGATTCAAACAATTCGTGACGTAAACATATGACGTCATAAGGCTCCGCCCATCCACCAGGTAGGCGGTGAATGGATATGTTTAAATGCTTAAAGAATTTGGCTTCGACAAATTCGATAATGGCCAGCAGGATATGGAATTTTGTCCCCGTGGTTGCAAGACTGCATTTGTGCTATTTGTATTGAAGCTGTGGCAAAATTTACTCTAGTGTGAATAGGTAATTTTCTATGGTGGGTAATTTTACTTAAAAAGTGCAGGCAGGGCTGTTAGACAACACGTCATTTGAGGAAGAGTACTTGAAATCGGACATTATCCATGAGCGTGGGACCAGTCATTATAATCTCGCTTCGACATGAAAACGTGGATGATGACCTCCTCCTCGAGAATGACGAAGACATTTGTAAATTAATTATGTAGTGTTAGATGTTTTATTTGTACCTCTAAAACATATCTATTAAAACACAGTGATTATAACAATATGTTCCTCATTCAAACTGATTTCAATATATTTTCCTTTCCATGCATATCAATATAAATCGTGTTACATTTGATTGATATTGAAGCAGGTAAATAATAGCTTGAGCTTGCCCTCAAAATCTTGACTTACCAGTACCTTTTATTTGCAGCGAGTATACAAGCGCTGTTTAGGGTGTTATATGATATAAATAAAAACCAAGAAAAATAACAATGGGTTACATTAACTGAAATAAAACAATGGCGTTGACTTTACAACTCTAACAATTGAGGGAAATGAGGCATCATTGCTTTTCATTTAAATTCTACTTCTAGTGACCGCTCTGACATGCTATAGTGTCAAAACCTGAGATAAACAAAATGGATTGTCTTTTTTTTTTATTCCGCCCTGAATAGATGTAGATCTAACAAATGAGCTATAGACTGGTTCATTATGTGGATGAACTACTTGCACTGAATTATTTGTAAAGTAGAAACAATACGAATATCAAGAAAATGGAAGAAATCCAAGCTAACAACTTAGTCTAACAACTGCTGTGGAGTTGCAATGAAACCTCCACAAAATAATAATAATAATAATAATAATAATAATAATAATAATAATAATAATAATAATAATAATAAAATTATTGAGAATGATAATGCTATCAAAGGGACGATGACAAATCCTGCTCGCCATCATTGATATCAAGCCTTGTATGGGTATTAAAAAGGCCAAGAGAGACAAGGTCTACCCAATTGGATGTCGTTGCCTCCACCTGGAGTAACTATGTAGGCGATGACATATCTTCGAGTACATGCTCATTGCGGCAATTCACCTGCTAATGCAATAAGGAAGTAGACAAGCTCCTAATACATGGATATTTGGGAAAGTGAGCAAACCTTTTTTTTGGTCTTGGGTAATTCAATTGTATGCCATCGCCAAGTGGGGAGAGCCACAGTGAAGAGACGTTTTCCCCATATAAACCTTCTCTTCACTGTGTGTTATATGACGTCATAGGTTAACGTCATTATTGTGTTTCAAAACCACTTACCTGCGATTTTGATGGCTCTGGCATAGAAACTTTTTACTCTGGTAAGTACCAGAACTATTGAACAGGTAGTAAATAACACTTGCAATAATTAGGTAGGGTTATAAAATATACACAACTTTCACCTTTATCCGATGCTTTGATAAAAAGGTGTTGCCGAAAAACCGTGTATTTTGTGCGTGTGTGTGTGTGTTACGACATCGAAACTTGTCGATGTAAAACAAGAACACAATCACTTGTTAATCCTAAGGAGTGGTTGACGAAAACTGCATTTCTACAGTTCTTAACAAAAGGCACCTTAACAAAAGCCACCAAACATTCTGCTCTCTGCCGCCGTTCACCCTTAGGAAGATGACTCAGCAAGCTGATAATGGCCCTTTTGTTTGTTCCATAGGAATTGTGCACATTATTGAGATTAATAAATGTGACAGCTAATTTTCCATCCTCTTATTTCTACTTCGTTGCCCATTTCAGGAATTTCGAGAAATGCGATTCAGAGGTCTTTGGTAATTTATCATTCAATGCTTAAAATGCCGTTTCCATATAGTTGTGTTCCCATAGCAACGCTACTGGGAAATAAGACCAGGAATACTGCACTGCATTCCACAATGCATTCTGATCTTGCAGGTGCTTACGCTTGGGAAAAAAAAGGTACGCCCTTCCTGCAAAGTGAGCATTTCAACTCACAGTATTTTTATATTCCTCCCCTTCAGGCATTCATCTGCATTCGTGTGCATTTCTAAGCCCCTCTCCCCTCGGCGTCTTCTACCAGTGTAGTACATTTAACTGGTCCCCTCCTTTTCCCTTATCCCCACCTAACAGCTTTACTTCCTACCCTGGTTTACATTTGGTGCTCCGTAATGTGCTTTTCAATCCGTTCTCTTGGCTTAACAACTTTATGCTTCTGCCTTCTCTCTCCTCTCTCTGGGCTCTACAGCTCCATTTGACAGTCTCCATTTCGTTCCCGCAGATAATCGTACATCCCGAAGAAGTTTTTATATCTCCGTTATTTCGCGTTGGCCGGGGTGAAGCCGCTAAGCCTTGTAAACGTTTGGAAAAATATGCGCCGTTAACTAAGGAGATATGTGACTTTATAACACAGCCGACTTTTCTCGGGAAATAATGAAAGTCTGAGGCAAAGTTTAAATCTACAGGGCCTTGAACAGTTGCTTGTGGGAACCACGTGATCGTCGAGCGCCTTACCAACAAGTAGGTTGATCCTTCGAGCGCCTCCCCTTCCCCCTCCCCCCTCGCCCTTGCCCTTGGCTCCCCTTCCCCCGGCGCTTGTTTTAAACTGACGGAGCTGAAAAGAGAACCGGTCCCGGCCCCGAATCCCCCACCCACGCAATGAAAGCACTCAAAAGCACTGAATTAGAGAGAAGCCCAAAGGCGAGGGGACGCAAGAAAGAGAGAGAGAGAGAGAGAGAGAGAGAGAGAGAGAGAGAGAGAGAGAGAGAACACGAGAAAGCGGAGAGAAAGAAAAAGGGGACCGAAAGAGGATGCAGCGATAAGGGGAAAAGAGAAGCTGTAGGAGGTGGAGGAAAGGGGAGAGAGGTACTTAAGATGAGGGGATAGGAAAGAGGTGGAAGGGCAAATATAGGGATTAGAAAAAATACAAACTTAAAGAACTTGGATGAAAGGAGTCTTGGAGGGGAAAGTTAATAAGAGGAGTTGATAAATAGGAAGAGGCAAGAGAGAACGTGGGGAGAATGAGAGAAGCGACGATAAAAGGAAAATTAGAAGAAAGGAAGTGAAGATATCCAGAGTAAAATGAATGGGCTCCAAGACTAAATAGATAACGAGGCACGTATACCAATGAAATGACTTGGAATATAAAATATAACGCTCCTGAAACTATATGGAACAAAGGAAAACAGGAATAAACCAATATAAAAAAAAAATTGACACTGCTGGTCTTAAAGGTTAAAAGGAAGGCTAAGAAAACTCTTAGCAAAGAGGAAAAATGATTGAGGAAAAGAAGGGAAAAGCGAAACAAACTGTGAATTTCAGAATCAAGTGCTTTTGTTATTGTTATGTTCCCCTGAAGAGCTTTTCCAGGGAACTTTTTCTCTGAAGCCACGCCCCTTGGAAGTTCATCGGCGGCCCCCATTGGCTGAGATCGTTTTGAAATGAGAATGGGCGGGAAAAGTGGGCCACTGAGCGGGTTCCATTCGTACCCTTCCCCGGGCTCCTTTGTCTTTGGCGCCAGTTGCAAGAACTGTGTCCGGGTAGTTAACAATGGTAAATATAGACATCAAAAGCAGCAATTGTTTCTTCCCCCTGGCTCATCATCAGCCATGTAGAATTTTGCGCAGCGTCCTCTCAGAATCAAGATCGCGTCATTAGTTCCTCATTTTAGGACTTTCAAAAAGAAAAAAAAAATCCATCTCCTTGGTGCCCCGGCGCTCTTGGGGTGAAGTAGTTTGTGTAAATCTTGATTTATTCCTTCCCTCTTCAGAAGTGGGTTTTGGTGCGAATGTTTCTTATTAGACCATTTATGCATTGTCGTGACATTGGAGTTTTTTTTTTTTTGTATTGTTGTTGCGTTATGATGATGCCATTTTTCGCTTTAGTGGTCGGTTTCGAATCTGTCTTTAAATACAGAAGATGAAGTGTGATATGCTCGTTTGTAATTATTACAGGGTATTGCCCCGCCCCCCAGCCCCCATCCTGTTTTTTATCCTTGTCATGCTTTAGAATCAGAGTGAAGTTTTTATCTCTTTTCAGCTTTTCATTTTTTTCTAGCTCCCTTTCTGATAAATATACTATTAAAATGTAAATGAATTAAATTATCGAGTGTTAAAACCTGGAGACATGGTTAAATTATTAACTCTTTAATATGAGAAATGCATTACTGATTAACTTTTCTATAGAATATAATTTGTAATTGGTGTTAACTTGCGTTTTCAGAATTATAAAAGCGTGATTAGCGAAAGTGCCTCTGAAATTTCTGAGATCATAGATCTCCTTGTAATCTTTATTAATGAAATGTAATGTTAGCCCACTCCAGAGCACTTTTTGACATTTCGTCAAAAAAGATATAAGAGTAAAATGACTGTAGTCGTCCACTGAATGTATCCTACGTAGTGAATGCAAGATTTAATCCTTTGAGCATTTTATACACCAAGAGTGTCCAGGTCAGGTTAAAAGGCCTCAACACCTTCGGCTTTAGGGGGTCATTAATATAGGTTCAATAGATGTCAAAAGCTAAAAGAAATTGTTACGATATTTTTTTTAGTACATAATTCAGCATGTGGACAGTACCATCTCTTTATCAATAGCTACAGCAAGCCATCGTGGATCCGGAAGAATGTCAATAAAGATAATTTATACCACTAACTGTTTACCAAATAAACGATACCGCAGGTGTACTCGACGGGCAACATCAAAGCCAGTAGTTAACGAGAGAGAGAGAGAATGTGTCAGGTGTAAACATCCGGCAATAGCGAGTACATAACCATATTATATAAAGTCGGATTCTGTAAGTTAACAAACTCATACACTGCATTAGAATCCTGTGAATCAAAATATTTCCACAACAAAAGAGTCAGGTGAATATATATATCTTCTTATATATATATATATATATATATATATATATATATATATATATATATATACTGTATATATATATATATATATATATATATATATATATATATATATATAATATATCATATATAAAGTATTTAGATATTGATATCAGTCGGAACCGACAATAAGAGCTAACAAGTCTGTCATAAGAGGGCCGCTCTTAATCTCGGATGCAAATAAATGAACACTTCCAAGAATACGAACAAGAACTGCAACAAAATACAACAAAGGGCGATATCTATTGAATGGCTTGTTTATTACATATCGACAACGGGTTATATATTTATTGAAGTTGCCATATTCTTCCTCTCCCCTCCCTGCCTGAGGTGGATGACCATTTCCGTTGACACGCCAGATTACGTTAATAATTCCATAAAATCAGTGGTCCTCAACCCTGTCTCCCTTTCATTATTGTGCATATTCTGTTTGGAATGTACACATATTTCCTTTTAATAGTCAGATTTTCTCTCGTACATTATAATATTCTTACCACTACAGTAACTAACTAATAAATCCTTTCAAAATATGTCAAACTAGAAAATTATCAATTTTGCAGACGTTATAGTTGACAGCTTTGGCTTACCCAAACAGTTCGTCGTTAGGCGTTCAAACTTTGTGACCTACAATTCATGACATGCTTTGTTTTTAACCTTCCTCCCTCCTCCTCTTGTTGCTTTCCTTCCTGCACTTCTCTCTCCCACCTCCTCTCCTCCTCCTCGCCCCCCTTCTGTTTCTCCCTCTCTCTTTCTCTTTCTGTCTTCAATCATGAAAGAGTCTGTGTTTTGTCCTCATGTATTCGGACGGAACAAGCTTTTTCTTTTCCGTCCTCTTCTTTAATTTTCCTTCTTTTTACACGATTCTGGGAACTTGGCTTTGATGTTTACATCATATTTTTACCTTCTTTTTAGGTTAACATTTTTCGTTTTGCCGCCTTTGCTACGGACTTATTAAAAAGATTTCATTTCATTGCGCTCTTAAGAGCGATTCTTAAGGTGGAAGTTGCTCGAGCAAATTTGCTTTATTTTGATTGTTGGCTGGTGAAATTTTTTTTTCTTTTTGTGGGGCTTTTCTCGTTTATTCTTCAAGATATTTAAGGCAACGTGAAATATATTGACATTATTCTCTCATAATTGAACTATTTTAAGAAATGTGTTTGTATTTGCACATGCAGTTTAGGTATTGACAAGTTCCTCATTATATTATTTTGTTTTTAATGATATGTTTCTTGCATAGAGAAGAGGATATCAGATCTTCCATTATGGTTTGGGTACCTTTTCCACAAATGTAAGTGCAAGATTGTTAAAAGACGGTTTGATGCCGATTGGTGACCCGGAATTTTCTTTTCGAATCATTGCTCTGTAAACTTCCTGCTCCTCACAGTAACACACAAAGACACCAAATATTTTTTTTCAGAAATGATTACTCATTCATCTCTGCTGTCAATGCTTTAGACAGGGTCGTTCGTTGTATTTGCTTTGAAAAAGATTTTTTAAGTTATCACTAAAGTTGCTGAGGTCTCAGGATGTCTGCTTCAATCAGGAATGGTCTCCGAAGCCAATCTTGATTCCAGAGTTTTTTATTCCTCCTTCGACAAAGCCTAGCAGAACAATAGTGCTGCCTACCGGGACCTCATTTTCAGCAACAGACAAGGAGCGCCTTGAGGCCCCCACAAATACGAAATTGATGTGATCTATCCACATTCCAATAACAGGTCAGTCAGTGTCGCCGAAACTTCAAGTTGAGTGATTGCGTATCGTCACTGAAATAAGACTGCTGTTGTCATTCTGTACTCGGACGCTCGTACAGCCTTTTATGGCCTTAAAGTAGACCATGTACGGTACTTGTGGGGTGTCTTTTCGTCTGAAATCATTCCTTAAGTCCTCTCCCCCAAGTGAAAAGGGTTGGCCAGCGGTTAACCGGAGGGCCGTCTTTTTCAAAATCGCAGTGTTCCTTTCATTTCACTGGAATTATCCTCAGCATCCCCACTGTATTAGTTGAATGGGTGCCTATGAGCACCACTCCCCAGTGCTTGTTATCCGTCCTCAGTAGAGGTAAAGGATATACCAGTAACTCGGGGGAATATGAATTCGTGCCCTAAGTGGACCATAAATGCAAGACCTGAAGATTAAAAAAGGCTTAAGCACATTGCTACACGTACAAAGTTAAGCACATTTCTAATACTGAAGCATTTCCCCCAAGTCCACTTACAAATTTAGTAAGAACTTTCATTACCTTTAATTTAGAATGACATGACTGTGAAATTGTGAATATATTTCTCAAGGTAAAACAAGACCACTGCTTCATTCATACTTAAACGACCACATTCTTTATTATTATTATTATTATTATTATTATTATTATTATTATTATTATTATTATTATTATTTGCTTATTCAAGAGATAAACCGTATTCTTATGGAACAAACCTACAGGAGCCATTAACTTGAAATTCATGCTTAATTTTCACTGCTGCGGAGAAAACTCCACCCCCCCCACCACCCGCTATAGTGCATCCCAGTGCACTTTCCAGAGCATTCACCATAACACTCCCAATCTTTCTTTGAATACGTACTTGATAGTAAACTCTCCAACACTCTGGTCCTCCACTACTTTCACTTGACCATCTTTTCAAGTATGGGAATAGTTTTGCCACATCTTTGTCTCTGTACATTTCTCACCCTTTCAGTCCATCTTATCCTGCATATAGTGGAAACCATTCATCTCAACGGCTTCAACCTCTTCTCCTTTCATTCCCATTCCACACCAGCTTTGGCGTCTGTAGACACTACTCTTCTACCCCAAAATGATTTTGCATACACCATGCTACTATCCACATCATTCATTACACATATCTGTACTCCCAAATATTGATATGATTCAGTTTCTTCGGGTTTGGGATGCAAATTTACAAGAAGATTTTAAGAGCAGAGATAAAACTCTCCATAAAAAGTAGTGAAACAACAATTGAAATCATAAGTACGACTTTGAAAAAGCTGCAGTTCATGATGAATTAGAACTTCAGATTTTCTTCTTTCCAGTGAAAAATGTAAGTAACGTTTACCTTAGGTAAAGAAAATTATTCGGAGCTGTAATGGATTAGTTCCAGAGAGGCAACTGCGCGGAAATTAAAGTAAAATTCTACCTATCTTGAGAGACTTCGTCTTCTGAAAAGAATTCTAAGAGTGCGGCTTTTCCAGTATTTGAGCTGTGACTACATACTGTATAAAGAACTTCGTAAAGCATTTATACACTGGTACTCATAAATGTCTGGTGCATTCGTTTGTTTGTGGTTCGGGGAAGGCTGTGATTTCATGCACAGGTTAGTTGTTCAATAGTTTACTAAAATATCTACTTTTGGCATGAAAAATAAGGAATAAATCAATTCCAAACCCCTTTGAATGGCGGTTAGGCGCTACAGCATGTATATAACGCATTCCATTTTTCCCCATTTCCCACCACAGAAGAGGATGCGAAATTAGGATAATTTGCGTCAGGGATCATTTTTCTCCTGCTCAGGAAATGAAGCCTCTAATATCCTGCTTGTGCTTTCGATTCTATCTGATGCGCCCTGTACGGCATTTGCATTTTTTCCATTTTTATTTTGTATATATTGCTCCGAAGGGGGAACTGGAATTGAGCGGTCATAATGGTCTTTCTTCTTAATAGGACTTCATTAATGTTCACTTTGTTTCTTTGGCAAAACATTAATTGTGAGTGAGTGTTCAGTCTTCGATGACCATAGGCGTTGCTACGTCTCCCGACAACAAAAACAAATAATTCAGTTGATGCGTATTCATGATTAGAAACATATATTATTAAGTTGACTATTTTCCGGAAAGCTGATTGTTTTAAGATTTTTACCACGGCATCAACTCTGCTCTCTCTCTCTCTCTCTCTCTCTCTCTGAGCACTGTTCCTTTTTCCTCGTGTAAATACGCCAAAAACGAGTAATTTCTGGTCTTAATGTCGGATTACTCATTAATCAATATACGCCTAAGCTTTGACTAACGCGGACACAACACAAAAAAATCCATTACAGCGCAATACATTGAGAAAGCTATCCATAGAAGGGGCCCTTTATGGCTCCATATTGATTTTTGTGCTTTCTGTCAATATTGATAAAGCGCTGTATATTGCTCAGTGAGCAATGAGTGGGAGGGGCTTACTTGTCATACTCTTGACAGATAAATAGCGGAGGTTTTCCTTATTGGAAAAAATTGTTATAAACTGCTTCCGGCGTAAGTAATTGGGAACATTTTTCATACAGAGTAGAAGCGATGGAAAACTATCAGTCGGCAGTCGGTGAATTTCAAAGGAATTTTTACTTTGTCAACTTCATTTTCTTATCAGGTTGTTTTAGTAGGGGTAACCTAGAAAGTTTTGTTGTAGACTTGCCAGTTTATAGTTATTCTCCTATAAATTCGCTTATGATGGTAGAAGTCATAATAATGAGCACGAGAATGAATAATTGTAATGTGATAGTTAAATTCGTACATATGATTAGTTGTGGTATTTAATCTCTAGAATTTATATCCATACAAGTACACACAGACGCACACACACACATACACATATATATATATCAAATATAAGTAGCCCATAAAAATGCCAAAATGTGGAAAGTAAAGGCTATATTTCAAAGACCAAACTGTCTTTCTCCTCAGGCAAACAGTGAATGAGAAAAAGTTACAGAAGAGCAGTATTTATACCAGAGGGGGTGACGAATTTCTTGGTCGCCAAGAAAATAACAGATGGGGTAGAAGCTTTCAATGAAGCTAAAGGCCCCCCTAGTTTAGACAAAGGAGATATCAGAGAACTTTGCTGGAGTCATCACTTTTTGAAGTGTACAGTAGGACTTGGGACAATCTTAATGATTTTTTTGAGAGTGGCATATGGAACAGCTGGAGCTGGCGATGTAGTTCGAAATCAAGGTCCGTAAAGGCCAAGATTCGCTGGTTACATTGAGTGCCAGATGCTTTGATGCTACGAGGGATTTTTCGAAGAAGTTGAGAAATTCTGGTTGGGTAAATGGAGGCTCTATTACGATAGAGGCTCTTGAGAAGTTATTGCAGTATGTGTGGATCCTGAATGATGTCCCTGATGCTGTTGTAAATAGTTTTGACAAGGAAATAGAGAGGGGGTCGAATGGGAATTTACTGTTCTCTCAGGTTCGTAAGCACTTGTCGAAATGTCCTATGGTAGATAGCTCCTTTATAGATGGGATGCCAAAATCTTCCATGGCTATTCCAAAGCATCTTACACAGAGTAATCCTGACTCCACAATTATGAGATCATGTGCCAAGACAGGATGATAAGACTTCTGTATGTTCAGGATCCCAAGGACGTTGTTACAATTGTAATAGGCAGGGCCATACTAAGAAGTTTTGTAGGGTGAAATATTGTGGCGCCTGTAAGTCAGCATATCATGGTTGACGGTTTTGCCTGCTTCTTAAACAGGCTGAGTCTAGAAGCACACCTCAGAGTGTTGGTCAGGCAGGTAGGAGAACTCCTCGAAGTTTTTCGGGAACCTCTAGGGGACAGCAAAATTTTTGGTGGACCGAGCAACAGAGAGGGAAGAGACAAAGGGAGTTGTTCCTTGTGATATAGGACTTCTGGGGGAACCCTCAGAGGCGAAGCCAGTGGTAAAAGGGTCTGTGCATGGGGTCGGGGTCAATATTTTCATTGATACAGGCTCCTCTGTTAATTTGATGAATTATGAGTTGTTCCCATCGATGTTTTCCGATCGCTCTTTGAGACCTGCTAAAGAGACAGTATGTGATTTTCAAGTAAATAGGTTACAGGTTTTGAATTTTTCATCAAGTGGTTAATTGAGGAAGTGACTCAAGGTACAGAAAGTATGTCCATACCTATATACCTTGGAGGTTCTCATGAAGATGACTTGTATAAGTGCCTGAGAATCAGCTCTCAAACTGTTGTGGATGTACCAATACTTCATTGTCAAAACAAAGAGGCTGGTGATAGAATGTTGTTATCAACCATGCCACTTGCACAGAATTATTTTCAAGTCATAGTGGCTTCACCAGATACAGATGTTTTAGTATGTCTACTGTACCACTTCAGTGAAACTTGGAAATTCAGTGGCCTAGAAGAGCTATGGGTCATTTATGGACAAGCCAACACCAAAAGGGCATTGCCAGTCCATGATTTAGTACTGACAATGTCAAGAGCACTAGTTTCTGTACTTCCAGCTGTCCATGCACTTAGTGGTTGTGACACGACCAGCAAGGTTTCAACGAAACTTGCTGTATTCAAGGCAGCAGAGCAAGGTGGAATAGAGTTAATCAAGGATTTTGGAAAAAATAAAGAACTTTCTCATTATATGGATATCAAAGCAGAGCAGTTTCTTGCCTGAGCCATTGGTGGAGTAACATAGATACATTCAATGAGCTGTGATATTTCCTGTACCTTCTTAAAAGCATTAAAAACAATTTTGAAAGACTTGTTCCAACTTCAAATAGCATACAGCAAATAGCATACAGCTTCATATTAAGCAAGCTTTTTTGCAATGTTATCACTGGACAAATGCCACAATGCCACCATAGGTATACTGAATCCACTAGATTATGGTTACATTTTGAAAGATGACTTCCTGGTACCACGTATTGTTTCTGAACGTAATCAACCCCCTGATTTTCCATTTCTATGCACCTGTAAAAAATGCTTTAGGTCAAATGTATGTCCTTGCTGTGTAGCAGACATTAGTTGCTGTGAATTCTGTAAGTGTGATGTAAGTGGGCAGTGTAGCAATCCACATAATGCTATAAGAAAGAGTCATAATGATTCCAAAGACAGTGAAGGTGATTTAATGGTGGAATGTGAAATAAAGGTTTGAGAGTGTGATTTTTTTTCCATACAATTAATAGTTCGTTTCACAATTGTATGATTTATATGTTTAATTTTACTACCACACAGTATTGGGAGATATAGATAAACAATTATGTATGAATAAATTTCTTTTAATTTTAATTTTTTTTTATTTATACCCTTATCTGATTAAAATTCATGTCAAACCATCCCATTATGTATTCTCCTATTCAAGACCTTTGAAATAATATGCATATCAAGTATATTCTGGTCATTTATTGACTTATCATTTTCGTCAGGTGGCCATCTTGGATTTCAAAATGGCAGAAAACAGGCCAGTTGTGGAACATGTGACCAAGTTTTTTTTATGTCCAAACAACCCTTAAACAAGATCTGAAGTCAAATTTAGGGTACATCTTTGTGCATACAGGACCCTACCAGGCTCCAGGACTATTGGTCCTGGTATGGTTGCTATGGTGAAAGTTCGAGTGAAAGGAGTGCATAAATCCAGACAGGTGTGTGTGTGTGTGGATGAGTGTAGCAAAAAGCTGAAGGGGGTAGTGTGTACAGGTTCTATAACAAGGTATCGAGTTCAGGGGATAATTGGGTGGGATTGCTAAGCTGTAATGATTCGGTTTGCAATTATCAGAGGGGTACTTATGCAATTGCCTTTGTTGACTGGGTCAATGAAGATAATTCAGTTGCTATTGTCGGGGATTTTTGTAGTTTTTTAGAAGCATATTTATAGGCTAGGAGGCTGGTTTTCAGGGATCATTTAGCCAATGCTGATTATGAAAAATATGCAGGGGGTGTAGAAGATGTTCTGGCTGAGTTTGCAGACATAGCCACACTTACAGGGGATAAGTTAGGGTTAACAAATGTGTTAGAACACAAGGTTCAGTTGGAGGACAAGACTAAGCCTATTTTTGTTCCTTCATATAGGATTCCTTTTAAGATTAGAGAACAGGTAGAGCAAGGGGTTAATAATTGGGAGGAAGAAGGCATTGTTAGGCCCAGTTCTTCGCCTTTTAATTTCCCATTGTTGGCAGTGCCTAAGAAGGATGGTTCATTCCGAGTTTGTGTGGACTTTAGGAAGTTAAACGAGAAAACCATTCCTGATTGCTACCATGTGGTGTGTTTGCCAGATTTATTTGTTGAGACTGGGGCAAGAATATTTATTCAATTGATCTGATGCAAGGGTACTTGCAAGTACAGCTTAGCGAGGAAAGTTGAAGGTACACGGCTTTTTCTTTGCCGAAGGGGCATTATGAGTTCATGGGGATGCCATTTGATTTATCAGGTAGTCCTATGACATTTACTAGGCTAATGAATACAGTTTTGCATGGCTTGTTAGGGAAATGGGTATTCCTATACATAGATGACATATTAGTTGCCACGGATTTGGTAGAGGAGCATTTAGAGGTTCTTAGGGAGGTTTTTAGGAGGCTTAGGTTAGTTGGTTTGAAGATAAAGTTGCCTAAATGTAATTTTTTGAAGAAGCAGATAGTATATTTGGGTAATGTCATATCTAAAGAGGGTTTGAAAGTGAATGATGATAAAGTTAGGGCAATTGTGGATTATGCTACTTCGAAGAATAAGAAACAGATTTGGCCATTTTTAGGCATGGCTGGATTTTTCTGTAGGTTTGTGAAGGGTTTTTCTATTCTAGCATCCCCCCTTGACAGATGTCCTGAGGGATGATATGTAGTTTGTATGGGGAGGTGGACAGCAGTGTTGAAGTTTCCTGATTTGGAACATCCTTTCACTTTGGTAACTGATTCTAGTTACAAGGGTATAGGGGCATGCCTTATGCAGAAATTCGATGGAAGACTCCATCCAATTGCATTTTACAGTATGAAGCTTAAGACATGGGATAGTAATGAACGGTTATGGTCGGTGGTGGACAAAGAGGCCTTTGCCATAGTGTCTAGTTTAGTTCATTTCAAAATGTTACTGTTGGGCAATCAAGTAGAGGTTCTTACGGATCGTAAACCATTGTTGGATCTTTTCAATAAGCTGGATCTTTCCCCTAAAAGGCTTAGGTGGTATCTGACAATCAGGGATTTTGATGCCAAGCTTAGACATATAGAGGGTAGACATAATGTTGTAGCAGACACCCTTAGTAGAAGTTTTTCTGATGCAGATGGTACTCATGTATGTTATGTATCTAGAGATTGCATAGCTTGGGATATTAGTTTAGTAGAAGCTAAGCAGGATGAGGATTAGATTTTGGCAGACGCAAAAGCGTTTCTTAGAGGGGAATTTGCAGGGCTCAAATTAGATACAGACTGAGAAACAGTGAGGATAAGGGTGATATGACGCAAATAGTTGTTCCTAGGAGTTTAGTGCCTTCAGTTTTGGATATTGTTCACTGTAGTTCTGGCAGTTCGCATTTGGGTATTGAGAAGGCGTATCAGAATGTACAGGGACAATTCTTTTGGAAGAATACGCTCACGTCAGTGGAAGATTTTGTGAGAGGTTGTTCAGTATGTAATGCATGTAAGCCAGGGTCGTTTCTTGTAAACTGGGTTCATTTCCTATTCCCAGTAGACCATTCTCAAGGGTCCATATGGATCTGTTAACCAATTTCAGGGAATCTAGTTATGGCCATAGGCACCCGTTGGTGGTTGTTGACGAATTAATTAGGTACGTAGAGATTTTTCCGTTGAAACATAAAACAGCGGAAGAGGTGGCAGTCGCATTCTTTAATGGGTACATTTGTTGTTATGGGGTTCCTGAGGTGCTGATTACAGATAATGGGAGAAAATTTGTGAACAAGATGTTAGAGCGTCTTGCGGATGTAATGGGCATTCGGAAAGTCACTATTATTCCCTATAGACCAAAAGCTAATGGGCTGGGTGAACGGGCAAATATGAAGGTTATTGAAGCTCTCAGGATGACTGAGGGGGGGGAGTTATGTAAATTGGGATCAGTATATTCCACAAGGTGCAGCAGAGCATTAACTCCATGGTTAGTGATACCATTGGAATGTCTCCCAATGAAGCGCTGTTTGGTTACCCAGCGCAGGGCGTGTTTGATTTGTTACCATCGGGGGATGATACTGTTAGGGCGCTTGTGTCAACGGCAAAAGAGAGGTATGCGCACCTTGCTAAGAATCTTGAAATGAAAATGCGGGATATGGTGGAGAGAAGTAATGTAAAGACGGATAGAGTTAAAGTTGCTGTGGGAGATAGGGTTTTTGTGAAAATAAATGTCAGGAATCATTTGAACTATAAGTTAGGTCCTAAATTTGAAGGTCCTTTTTGTGTTGTAGAAGTAAATAAGGGGAATAGATTTGTTGTTCTAGATGAGGACACGGGTGTGTCCCAGTTGACACATATATCTAAAATTAATAAGACAGGTTGTTGGGAATCATATGGATTAATTCCTGTGTTGTACTATGGTTCTGATCATTTTTTTTTTTTTTTTTTTTTGTTCCTTTCTCTCTCTCTCTGTGTTTTTAATGGGTTTTAAATGGGTGTGACTTGTAGTTTTTTTTACTGGGAAGGACGTTGGTCCATAGAGTTAAGCAAATCTTTAATTGTCCGAGTTCAGTTTTTATGTTTTGGGTGTGTTGCAATACTTAGTTAAATTAGGTGCAATATACCATAGGGTTGTGGGTTTCTTTTTTTTTCTCTCTCATTTCGAGGTTTGGTAACTTATAGGTTCTTTCTTTTGTATTTTTTTTTTTGATGCTGAAGTTTTCTCTGTTCATGACTTTGGGGGTCGTGGCATGGGCTAAGTTTGTAGTCAGGTTAGTCCTAGGTGTTATTATAGAAGAAGGCTATTGGTTATCGTCTGATGCAATATCTTTGAGTATAGAGTTTGAGGGCTTAGGTTCGGCAAGGTTTGAGCTTGAAGCATCCTGGGGAAAAGTTCAGCCACTTAGGAAGTTTTTGGGTGAGATGGAAAGAGACGGAATCTGTCTGATCTGTTACAGAGTTGGCTAACTGAACTTGAGGCTACAGCTGTTGGGGTTCAGGATAGGATTGAGAAGACTTTAACATGGCTTCCACAGTTAGATGCTTTGACTTCTAAGGTCTCTTCTAGAAGGAGTAAGAGGGCTGCATCATTGGCAATTGGAGCCGTTGTGCTCATAGGAGTGATTGCTAGTATGTCAATTTCTAATTTGGTGAGAATTGAACCTATAACGACAGAATTGGCTGACCATGGTAAAACTTTGGTGACTTTACGGGATAGTAATGAGAAATTGCGGGAGAGGTTTGACACTTTGAGGACTTCTTTAAATGGGTTATTGGTCACAGTTGATAAGCTGAGGGGAGACCTAGATGTTACAATAGCTTTGTCTTCCTATCAAACTACCTTGTTGAATATTGAGAAAGAAGTGGAATCCATGTCATCGGAGATTCAGACACAGATTAAGGCAGTGGTTGCTGCTTCTAAGGGGCGAATTTTTGGAGATATTCTACCTCTCAGGTCTGTAGAATCAACTTTAATGAATGTAGCATATCTTCAGGGTTCTCAGGTAATTTTTTCTGGGGAGAATTTGTATTGCTATTATGGGATTTTAAAAGTGAAAGTGTCAGATAGGGGGTCGCTTGTGGAAATTCCAGTTAGTAACTTGAAATCGTTTCACAGTTTTATCATACAACCTTTCCCTATTGGTTTTAATGGTTCAGTAATAGTATGGGATAGTGAGGAGACTATGTACCTTTTTGGGGACCAGTTGCAATCTTCGGCTGTCAACTATAAGTCAGGATGTGTTTTAGTTCATGATAGATATATTTGCAACAGTAGTATCTTTACACTTATCAATGCTGACTGGTTAGGATGTGAGATGTTAGTACATAACCAGACTCCTTCTGGCTGTGACTTTTGACTGTTCCAACAGGAGTACAAGGTGGCCTCTATGAAGACTCTCAATGCAGTGTTTTGCCAGAGTTGCGAAGTCTCCATCTGGTGCCATAATTTGTCAGATAGGCTTCTTCTACAGGGATCAAGACTGGTTGATGCAGCGTGCAGACTGGTCACGATGAGGTTCTGAGTTCTGGGCAAGATTGTCTTCAACTCTACTACTCATATCTTCATGCGTCATCTTCATGGGGACCATCAAGTGGTTTCAGTGCCACCTTTAAGGAAAGTGATCACTACAGTTTCATTTCTGCCTCCAATGCTGGAAAGTTAATTTTTCCCCATCCCGAATCAATACCTCCTCATCACTATTTTATCGGTGATCGGGGCCGTTGCCATCATACTCTGCATAGAGTGGAGTGTGGGTTCTGCACAAAACAGTGTGTGAGTAATCCCTCACGGGAAGGTCAACCTGCCAGGGGTGTGGCTGTCCGTTTGGTGCATGAATTTGGAAATTAGAAAGTACTATTTCCCTAGTGCTTGGGCAGCACTTCTTTGGGTGGCCAAGCATCTGAAAAGCCTATAGGTCACAAGTATGTTATGAATTACAATATACAATGGATGTTGAATTAACAAGTGGGGAGGAAAACTTTCTCAAAATCTTGGAGAGAATGTTTAGCTATCATCTGACGCATTTCCTCGTTAAGTAATGATGGTGTCAGGATTTTTGAGATGTGGGAATATGTGAGGTGATGCTGTATGTGCATCCGCCAAAGTGTCCAGGTTTTGGAGTCCCAAGGTGTGAATGGATTAGGTTGGGAGAAGGAAATCATTAGAAGACCAACATTGAACCTTTTTAAAAGTCTCAAAAGTAAAAAGATACTTGTGTTGTGTGTTTTACCAGTAAAGACTTTGAACATTGCTGTTTGGAGGTAAGAATCATATGCATTTACCAAACTGTAGATTGTTTTCTCCATTTCTATAATATGTACTGTGTTTAAGCATTTATGGTTGGATAATGTGAGAGGAATTCCCATATCTGTATTTTTTTGTGCTTTGAAAATTTAAGAAGAATTTGTTTGTCTTCTTCAGATGTTTCGCTGAGTAAGAGGTCAGGAATGTACTTTATGGGAATATACTAGACTTTGACCTATTTTTGACCTGTGCAAGTTACAAAATATGACTATGTTTATAAATGGTCTTTGGGGAATTTTTAATTTAACCTTTTAATCTATTGCTAATTTCTCGCAATCGAGTTATGTCAAACTTTGTCAAACATTTTAATCCATTTCTTGCAATCTAGTTATGTTAGATTTTGTAAAATAAATTATTTTGGGAAAAGTTTGTTTCACTGTAGTCCTGAGAGAGAGAGAGTGAGAGAGGATGCAGTGTGAGCGAGTACTGAGGTGTTATCAGCAGTTCTTTTCTCTTGGCCGCTACCAAGGCTACCAATAGGGGGACGTCTTGACTTTGCGGTAACAGGTAAGCACTGAAGTTACGTCATTACTGGGTTACATATATATACATTATATCCTTATGCCGACAGTTGTTTCAGCCATTTACCTAAGACCATAATGAGGGCAACAGTAGCTCTACACAGAAACTGCAATGTTATATAGTGGCCAGTGTGGCCATATAAGTGAAATTGAAGATCAAAAGTAGGAATAAATATAAAATATGAAAATTAACAAAGAACAAGAGTTATTTCTTTGGCTTTCCTTAGAATCGTAAAGACTTGACTAAGAATTTCCTTTTGCTGCAGGACAGAACTTAGCCAGGAGACACTTGGGTAAGTAACTGCAGGTTGATGCTTGCCACTTCCACAATTCTGAGCTGCCAATAGTTATGATTTTGGTGAATAATTTCAGTTTTCTAATTAGGTCATCTAAGGGTGGTTTCTTGTAGTGTACATCAGCAAAATCCCGGTGTATTTATCCCATTGCCGCCATCGGCTTGAAGTCTCCTTAGGATTGTTACATATTGGCCAACATGGCTAACATTGAGGGGTCTCTTCCAAGCACTAAATTTGGATCAAACACTAAATTTGGATCCCATACAGGTGTTCCACAAAATAAGGGCTGCTAAAAATTCTAAAGTTGTAGTTTTTCATTTAGCTCCTTGGGTGGTACCCCATATGTAATTTTTCTCTGATGGCATCTTCCTGTTTCTAGGTTGTCCTGTAGGCGACTTCGAGGTGGATAGTGGATAGTAGTTTTTGTTTTGCTATTCTTGTTTTTATTGGACTGAGAGTTAGATTTCCTTATTCTGTCCTACATGATGTTGCCTTGTTTGGTAGGAACTGTCTCACACTTTCTAGTACCACAATGGGAGGTGTAGGTGCCTCCTTGTAGACTGGTGCAGTGTACTGGGTTCGTTTTTTTTCCTGACAAGTAAAGTCTTTCTTCATTTGTGAAGATGAGAACTGAATCATTTTTTAGGACATCAACAAGCCTCTTCAGTTTGTTAGGTGCTGTGATGGTGACAAATATGTCGTTTAAAAATCTAGCATAAATTTTTGGCTTCCGATGGCTGGTGAAGGTCTTGTCTTTAACTGGTGGCCAATTACATGTTAGATATTTGTGAATCTTGACCAGTTCCTATTATGCAAGATGATCTTGACGGTCCCCTGAACTGGAATGTTAGTAAATATGCTGTCTAGAGATGTTGGGTCTTCATCAAGATTGGTCGTTTTAAGGATGTCAGAGAATTGAAGAGAGGAATTCAAAGAACAGCATGCAGGGGTACAGGGATTAAAATGTCTTTAGGACTTCAGCCATCCTAAATGTTGGAGTTATCTCAAATATTATGGATCTGAGAGGGTCACCAGGTTTGTGGGTCTTGACAGTACCAAAACAGTATCCTGGTCCACAGTGGCAGCTAATCACATTTTGGAATTTGATATCCTGCTGCATGCTACTTTCTCCGTGTACCAGGCTTCTCGCCCTTTACTTCAGTGTCTCCGTTGGTACTCTTTTAGACTGGAACTTTGTCTTGTCATTCAATATGTCATCCACTTGCACCATGTATCCATCTTTTTATAGTGACATATACAGCTGATTTATTAACTTTCCTCCTAAGGATGATATCTTCTCTAAGTCTTAGTTCCTTGTTAGCTTCCAGAATGGGTTTATTCAGGATTGTACTGAATGTGCCGCTCTGTCTGCCATTTTCACCTTCCAGTGGAGCTAAGGTCATTTTTGTCCATTTATAAAATGTTAATATTAGCTCCTTTGGCTCTGGTGATAGTCCTGAAACCTTATAGTGGTATTAACTCCAGCAGGCTTATTTCATCCTTGATTATAAATTTTATTCTAAGCTATACAAATAATTTTAAATTTTCACATGTATAGCTAGTTCATGAAGTATATTTATATTTTTCGTCTAGAATCGCTGTTCACCTCACGGTAGGCGCAGGTTAATGGTTGAAACAGACATCAGTTGAGTTAAGTATATCAGAACAAAAATAGAGAATATACGCTCTGAAAATTTGACATTTGTTATTTGCTGTTACCCTCAAATAATTCGATAAGTTTCATATACAGTATTCGAACTATCAATAGTTTTTATTGGGCAGTAAATGAGAAACATGAGTGAAATTTTAATTTCTTAACTATTCTCCATCCAGATACTCAATAAACATATTCCTGCCGTCATTTGTTCTCCCAAATAGAAGTATTTAAGAACTTTTCCGAGAACTGTTATAAGTAGCCTTAGAGAAAGTTTTTTCAAATAGGTTGGGTGTTGTGTGAATTCTGCCTACAGTGTGCCTTGCATAGCAAAGTAGGAATAGGCCTACTCTGTGGTCATTTTAATGTTTGCATGTCACCTGTATTTTTCCTTTATACTTTTAATGCTTGCCTTTGGTCGTTTCCTATCTGGATGTCCAGCTCCTTTTGCATTTTATCTAATTTGTCACTACATTAAAAAACAAATCCTTCGAGCATATATTTTTTCTGGGTATAATAATTACATAAGAGTGTGCAGGAATAGACTTGCTTCTTACCCGTGGCTGAGCCTCCTCGCACCACAATATCCTATATAAGCAGGCAGAATTGGCGGTACATACCTCAGTCCGAGCCTTGGGACGGCACGTAGCGTCCTCTGGATTGGGACCTGCTATCTAGATTGTCGAAACTCTTTTACCTTACCGTTATCTCCAACGGTACGGTTACACTAGCAATATTGATAAATATGAAAATTATATAAACATTAATCCTTTCGTCTTATTTCTGTTCCTTTCTTTTCCTCCCACGGACATTGTACTCTGTGGAGAGCGGTGTCCATGGCCATGTGTCCACTGACGCATGAGCAAATTATGCTGTCTTTTTACCTGGCTTCAGCAAAATATACAGTGATAATAATAATAACAATAACTTACCGAAGTGCAGCATTACAGGTTAATTTTACCACGCAATCTGGCGAGGCATTTTACATAACAGTCAGCAGAGTGAAAGTCCTGTGGCGGGGTCAGTTCAATGTTCATTAAGGTCCTGAGAGTAGAATGTTCACTTTTTCGTTTCTCAGGAATTTCAACCGTCACCGTGGAACCCATACCCGGTGTAGGTACATCTCTCGAATTATTCATGGTCACGACTCTCCGGTGTTTAATCAACGCATGCGCAGTTGTTCAAACAAATATCATGACACCGGACTTCGTTTTCTTTTTCCTTACGTTGGAGAGACTTTTTTTTTGTTGGCTCCTTTTTTTTCTGGAGCGCAAAAAATGGGTTAATGGTAAAGTAAATTTGAGACTAGTGCACGAAAGATTTTTTTATTGTGAAATATAAGCGTATTAACATTGCTTTTTTTTTACCTTGGGAAATCGAACAGAATTTTGTGAATTTTTACTCGGGTCAGCCGTAGTAATTAGTAGTACGGTCGTCATTCCTCATTATCAGCGGTAAATATAGGTATTTGCTGGTTGGATTAAACCTTTCGCAAAATACTCGTGATTTTCAGAATTATACTGGATGCGATCTTTGGCCAATTTTAAGGATGTGAAATGTAAATTATATCTGTTATAACTACAGTCATTGTTATTGCTATTAATTTCAGTAGAACGAGTGACATTACCTATTACACAAATAAAAGCCTGATTCGTCTCCGGCCAGTGCTCGCAAATAGTATGTGAATGTGAATGGAATCACGCGATAAATGTAAGTTTATTCTTGAATTTACAGCGAATATTTTCTTCGTTGTCAATATTTTTTTTGTCTTTTGTGCTGATGTTATAGCTCAGAAATTTTAAGCATTTCATCTCTGCTTTTATCAAGTATTAGTTTTTCGTTGCCAGTCACCTTTGTTGTGTCAAGCCTGGTTGATATAAACCAATCAATTAGGCAGTCTTTCTACATGTGCAAACGTATGAAGCCCTGGGATTTATGTTTGTGTGTGCATAAATCATGGAGCATATTCATGAAAAGTACTGAGCAATTATTTAATAAATTGAACAGGAATATAATGTTTGTAATAAAGTAACGTCGCTTAGTAATCGGTTTTTGTATGCATTAACGCTTTTTTTTCTAGATTGAGGAGCTTTTATACAATGAAAACGAATCTCATCCTTAAAGCACTAAGTTTAGGGTATATATTTAATTCTGAAAGTCAGATACACACGATGGCACTTTGCAAAATTTTCACTCGACTTTATTATACCTTGGACAGTAGCCTATACCTACAAATTTTAAAGACCACTGAAGTTAAAAAGATGTCATGGAATCTTCTCTTGTTACGTTTAGCAAGGCGTATAAAGATGAAATATAGCAGTTCATGGAAAAAGAGAAGGTAACATATGTGTAATGTAATTTAAAAGTTACTAATATTCTGTGAAACAATTTCCAGAACATAATTTCTTCGGTAGAAAAGTGAAAAGTTACGTTCCGCTGTAGAAAGAGGTAGAGGGAGAGAAAGATTTTTTCTTATTACCAGAAGCTGTTGTGTTCCTTGGAAGAGACTTGGGTTCCGTTAGCGGTAGAGTAAAAAATGAGAGATTTCACTCATTACCAGTCTTTTGTAGAAGGAATAAGTTTCGATAATGAGAGAGAAATTTAGCTTTTTACCTGAGGCAGTTGTCTTCTTTGGAAAAGACACGAAATAGGTCCGTTAACTAGAGAAAGAGAGAGAGAGAGAGAGAGAGAGAGATGAAATTTTGTAATCCATGGTAAATATTTGCCATGCAATTTAAAATTCATAAGTAGAAATGTAATGATTGTATAAGCACATTCATAGGAAACAAGCCGAACTTCCAAAGAATAGATTGTATAAATGCACTTACGTGATGAATACCAACTCAGAATCACATAATTCGAAAAATTAATAAATACCAACAAAAATAATAATGAGTCATGGTAACTAAGGCATAGGTTCTTGATTCTTTAATGTAGAATGAGTGTATCGACACCGAAAAAAATAAGGGTAATATAAAAGAGGGTCGAGTCGGCAAGACCCGACCCGACGGATGTTATGTATCGTACCGTGGCTCAAACCAAGATACCATAATTCAGCGTACTTATGTAAGGGTAGTTGATGAGAGAGGTTGGTCCCTGGCTGGATGACGGAAAGTCTATAGGTGTAGAATATATATGGATATAAATTTTGTATAGAGAAATAAAGATATACAGTATGCTAGAGTAGAGAGGAAAGGGTGTAAACATCATGTATGTTCCACGAAAGAAAGAGTTTTTATCGAATTCAAAGAAGATCAGAAAAAAATCGATATCTTGCAAAGCATGGAAGAGGATATAAAATAACATGTAAACATTGCATAACAATGAATAATTAAAGACGAAACAAGAATATTTTGCAGATAAGACGGAAAAGAAGAGTTACGGGATTAATTTTTCCACAGGAAAAAGTAAAGGACAGAAGAAAATCATTCCAAGGGAATTTTGCAATCCATTGTAGAATCGGGGATTGTTGCATTACAGAGATGACAGTAAAAATTCATTTTCCTAAAGAATAATAAATAAAAACAAATTAGTTGTTTTTGCCTGAGAGAATGGGAATAGACAGGAGGTACATTTTCATCCAAGAAGAAAAAGACAGATTTTCCTCCTCGAGGAAAAGTGAGAAGGAATTTTTTTCATGAAAAATCATAATCGTGAGATAGCAGTCCATGATTCTTGGGGGAAAGAAAAATGGAGGGCTGAGCCTTCATATCTTTTTTGGAGAGCTGGAGCACAAATATAAGAATGTATGTGGGTAGGAGCCATGAGTTGGTCAGTTAAATGTGAGCTGAAGAAGAGGTGAAGAAGCCATCGCTTCTAAAGGAATAGGAAAAGGGGAGAAATTACATGTTTGAGTCAAGGGACATGAAATATTACAATATTGTTCCAATAAATTAAAAAAATATTCATTATTTTCTTTGACTACGCCTTCATCCTGCTTGACTTGCAAATTCTTATCGACTTCTTGCCTTCCAGAATTTAGTTTTTCGAATTTTGATTCAGGTGGAGAACCTTCAATGATTTAGTGGAAATTTTCAGCTGTGATCATTTCTAAAGCAACCAAAACTTGGTGTTCTGGAGGAACAACTTTCCATGACCTGACACCGTCATTAAATGAAAACAAAGATTTGATAAAAATATGATCCTGATAAAAAAAAAAAAAAAAGTAGAACGCAGACAACTGTTTCACTTCAAAGAAAATCCGGATCTTTCCCAGATAGTGACCCCAGCAAAGTTTGGGCGTCGGTATCTAGGACTAATATCTCTTTGAGGTCATTATCTTTATGATATTTACAGTCTTTTGTTTATGTTTTTACGGTCATCCCCAACGGGCTCGTACTAAACACGCCGGGTTAAAACACTTGGGGTCACTACCAAGGAAAGATCCGAAAATCCATAAGATATCGTAGAATTGAATGACGAAATAAAAAAAATATAATGGAAAAATTGGATGCCGTGTTTCGTTGAAGATGGAGACGTAATCACACGTGGGGTTGCATGTGGTCTTCGACCATTTTCAGACCTCGTGTGATTTCTTTTACACGTCATTTCCGGTTGTTGGACTGCTCGGCGGTTAATATAACATGGCCGCTCACGCACACGCAAACATTCAGCAGTAGATTGAGGCCAGGTATGTAGGTACGTATCACAGCCTCTGATATATTTGCGGTCGGTATCGACATGCCTTTTACCTGAAGCTCATGGTCGATTTTTCCTTCCTCTTAAAACCTTGATCTACTATGTTCTTTCTCATTTGCGCGCTAATCATCCAGGTGTCTGTCTCTCCTACCTTTCAGGAAAACCATAACACCTGAATTTTTGGTCCGTTCTAGTACAAACGTATTGATTTTCTTTTTAGAATATTTTTTTGGCATCTAAGAAATTATCCAAAGTAGAATATATCCTAAGACAGTTTCCATAGGTAGTTTAAGTTATATTTTTTAAAAAGAAAAAATGAGGAATGAAAATTAATGAAAGGACTTAGAAACCCGTAGAAACTGAACAGTGGATCAAGCACTAGGACAAGCAAAATAAATTGGGGCTACAGAAGGAAATGGTTGCAAAGGCACTTAGTCCCTTATAACATGTCGACTAATCGAATTTAATTCAGTTTTTTAGTAGTGTTTAGAAGTTATCCATTTTCATGCGTTTCTGCGTAATAAAACTGCTTTTATTCAGAAGAATTACTTTCGCTTTTATCGACTCGTTTTCTTTAATTGATGTCTGTGTTTGTGCGAATAAATTATATGTTTATTTAAATTCGTCCTCTCCATTTATATTATTTGTTGATTCTAAATTTAGTTTTAATTAAAAGAGTTTTTCATCACGTATACAGTTATTCCATGGTGAACATGTTTCTGTTGCATACTTGTAATTAATTCATTTTGTCCGGAGGAATGGTGTCTAATATCGTCATCGTCAGTGCACCTCCCGCGGTGCCCTGTAAGCAGTACTTAAGTTTCTTTGCAGCGTCACTTCGGCCGGTAGCTGCAACTCCTTTCGTTCCTTTTATTATACCTCTGTTCATATTCTCTCTCTTCCATCGTACTTTCCGCCCTCCTGATAATATTCTCTTTCTTCCATCGTACTTTCCACCCTCCTAATAATTGTTTCTTGGTGCAACTGCGAGGTTTTCCTCCTATTAGGCCTAAACATTTTTACTCTCAATTTCTCTTTCAGCGCGCTGAATGACCTTGTAGGTCCCAGCGCTTGGCCGTAGGCCTAAATTTTATATTCCATTCCATTCCAGTAACGTCATGCGTTCACGATTTTATACACATGTGTTATTGCTGAGATAATTACCTGTGTTCAGTGGTACCTGCAGACAGCGCACCCCTGGAAAAGATGTAAGAATTATTACGGCATGTACAGTAGTAGGGCGGCGCAGTATGTGGCGTCGTTGCTGAGATTTATGATGGATATCGGCAAGTGTTTTTCCGATGACATTTGTTGTTTCAAACAAACGACCTTCATCTGTACTGGAAATCAGTAGAAGTGGAATTGGTGGTGAGGCTGTGGGGAGCTTCGACCCCTTAAATGAGAGTGATTGTGCCTCTCTTACCTTGTTTGAGAGTAATAGAAAATAATATGTTTGAACATAGAACATTGTTATCAGTGGAACACTTGTTTAGTGCAGTAAATATTTTGTTTATTCTCTTTGGCAGCTGAATATGTATGTTAGTTATATGTTGAATCAGTTTATTTACAAACACTGGCATTGGTATATAGTCATTAAAACATAGTTGCTCACAAATGTCCTCCTGTCCGGTGTTGCAGATTCATAGATTTTACACAAAATGCCTAATCTCATTGAAGCCATGATAATTTTAATCTTTTTTTTATGAAAGGTCACTTATCTTTATGAAAGGTAGATTATTTCCCGGCAGGTCAGCATCAGTGCTTGAAAGTTTGACCTGAGTGAAAAGTGAAGTAATTTTAAATCAGGATACCGAAGATTTAACTTAACCAATATCAAAATTAAAAAATGATTGATGTCAGGAAATGTCTTCGTGAGACTCCTAATTGAAAGTTAAGGAAAACAAGTGAAAAATGCGCCGAAGTTTCGTAGGCGCAATGGAGTTTTCTGTACAGCCGCTGCCGAAAATAGATCTATTATTCGGTGATCTTGGTATTATGTTGCATGAGCCGCGGTCCATGAAACTTTAACCAAGTCCCGGTAGTGGCCTGGCCTTTATCGTTGCCAGACGCACGATTATGGCTAACTTTAATCTTAAATAAGATAAAATCTACTAAGGCTAGAGGGCTGTAATTTGGTATGTTTAATGATTGGAGGGTGGATGATCAACATACCAATTTGCAGCCCTCTAGCCTCAGTAGTTTTTAAGATCTGAGGGCGGACAGAAAAAAGTGCGGACGGACGGACATAGCCGGCACAATAGTTTTCTTTTACCGAAAACTGAAAATTAGCGTTATCAATATTTTTAACTACAACAGATTTGTCAAGAAATTTCCTAAGAAAACTGTTTTTTTCTGTCGCATGATATATGAGGCTAAGAGAATGTTGTTTATGTAAGGATGTAAAATGCTTCGCACTGAGGCGAATGTTATTCACATTAGGTTTCGTGCTCTTGGTAATTTAGCCCCGAACCCCATTGCAGCAGAATGTGCTGTTGATGTTTTTGTTGTTCTTGTCCTTACTGTATTGTTAATTCCTTTAACTGTTACTGTTTCTATGGTTTTTTTTTTAATCCGAAGTTTACTGAGGTTTGTTTAGTAGGTGTTCATTTAGTTGTTGCAAGACCCAGATGAACAAGACTGACCAAGACAAGCCCAGAATAATATAATATTTGGAAAATTTCTAACGTCAATAACTATATAGAAATTCGTGGTTTTATACAAACCCAGACCAGCAAGGTGGGCATCAGTGGAATAATAAAATGGAACACTTTCTTCCGCCAGTAGCTAATAAAGGAATTCTTGATTTCAGTTTTAAACTAAAAAGTAGATTAGTGTTGTAATAATTGGTTTGGTAAAATTGCCTGCGTTAAGCTTCTGGAAAACCTTAAGCTAGTAGGGGATGCGCCTGGTAAATGTCATTAATTAATTTTAAAGGCGCTAACATTTGTTGAGAGCATCGTTAGATCTTTTGCCATCTTTATTTGAAAGTCTTTTGCTGCAGATTCTCCTCCGATTAGAAGTCTTATGTGTTTGTTAGATTTCACAGGTGTTGGTCTTTTTCCTTTAGGAGAAAAACCCCCAGGAGCTGTTGGATTTCTCGTTGAAGCAACCTTTAATGGTGGATGAGTGTTGGCCTTGCTTTTGTATAACTAGATTGTGATCGATCTCCCATTGCGGATTTCCTTTTTCTTGTTTCCTTTGCCTTTGGATAGAAAAGGGAATCTCGTTGGCCGTTACATATATCTTTGCTCTTTAAAACTTAAACAGCAGAATCTGAGGTTTTGAAGACTGGACAGCCATCAGGCACCAGCCACACTTGACATTGCCTGACGAGCAGTGTTCCCATTTTTTAAATTGGTCTCAAGACTCCTGTGCTATGGAGCACTAAAGTTTGATAGCTTTGTCGTAATTTTTTATTAACTGAAAGAGGGCGATGTTTCTTGAAGGATGAAAGGTTTAAAAGTGTTATGGAAAGCGGAACTAGGGAAAGAATTCCAATGACTGACTGTGTATGTGCGTGGTGTTTATTAATGGTTGTGTGGGCTGTTCACATTCAGGGTCTGTGCAATTGCGCTTGATTGACCTTGTCATTAGAATGTCCCTTGACTTTATGCATTTTGAAAAATATGTGAAGTGTCTATGTCTCAGTATCGTTGTAGACCATGGAAAGCTTTCCTTTTTTCCTCTCCCTTTGAAATCATATAGAGCAACAGTACTGTTATTCAGCAATTCCAAGACGGCTGACGTACGGGCATTAATTGTAAGGATTAAGCGAATCCATAAATCGCGCCGAGAGTGGCAAGTTTCATGCATGAAAGTAAGGAAAAATTATATCATATTTATGCTTATTGCGTACATGATAAACGACCGTGCTAGTGGCAAAAAGATATCAGCTCTGTGTTGGTAATCATATGTACACGGGATGAAGTATTGCATCCGATGATATGTTTCCAGTTCTTTTTGCATTTGCTTAGAATTGAAAAATATGCGAACAGTGTAAAAGATGGGAGTATTCCCTTAGTTCTAATGGATAGGTTTGGAGACGTTTTAACGGATCTTATTGGAGATGTGACTGTGGTTTTCTGCCTGTGTCTGTTTATGATGCTTATTTAATTATATTGAGATTGTCAGCGCTTTTATTATCTGTTAAAACCATCGTGAGAGATAGAGAGAGAGAGAGACTCGTATGATAAATAGGTCTTCAGCAGCAAACAACAGTGAGAAAGGAGAAGCAGAGACACGACAAGAAGAGCAGGAGGAGGAGGAGGAAAAATAAGGAAGAAAATATGTTGGATGCTGTCTCTTCGAGGAATTCCCGCAGCGAGGAGAAATGTATGAGCGAGCGATATTGGTGACTGAATGTTATTTTTGCCGTATTGGAGACTTGGGGTTTAAATAATGGACCCACTAAAGCCTGCAAATATTTTTGTCTCGGTCGCCCCCGTGCTTATGATTATGTGTTTATCGGAATAAATGTCCAGCTCTTCGCCGAGTTCTTTACGGATTTCAGAGTCATATTGGAAAGTAGTTCTTCACCCGTTTGAGAAATGACGGCAGGCGTTTTGGCCTAGAGGCGCGTGCTGTGTGTAAGTCCGAAGTAAAACAAATAAAAAATGCGCCTAAGTTTCTTCGGCGCAGTCGAGTTTTCTGTACAGCATATGATCAAGGCCACCGAAAATAGATCTATCTTTCGGTGGTCTCGGTATAATGCTGTATGAGCTGCGGCCCTTGAAACTTTAACCACGGCCCTGTGGTGGCCTACCCTATATCGTTGCCAGAAGCACGATTATGGCTAACTTTAACCTTAAATGGAATTTTAAAAACTACTGAGGCTAGAGGGCCACAATTTGGTATGTGTGATGACTGGAGGGTAGATGATCAACATACCAATTTGCAGCCCTCTAGCCTCAGTAGTTTTTAAGATCTGAGGGCGGACACAAAAGGTGGAGACGGACAGACAAAGCCGGCACAATAGTTTTCTTTTACATTAAACTAAAAAGGGTGTGGAGAAGGGTGATGGTTAAGATTTTGTTAATGTGGTCAAGTGATAAAAGTTTTCCAGAGGGCGGGTCGTGTTTTAGATTTTCAAGATTCAAGATCGGGGTTTTCCGAATTTATGTTCCCTGTTGAATGAGAATGCACGTTTATTTTGGCTGGGGTAAATATCTCTCTCGTTCTCATGCGGTACCTTTATTTTCTCTCTCTCTCTCTCTCTCTCTCTCTCTCTCTCTCTCTCTCTCTCTCTCTCTCTCTCTCGTTCTCATGCAATGACTTTATTCTCTCTCTCTCTCTCTCTCTCTCTCTCTCTCTCTCTCTCAGTATGTCAACGTTTTTTATCACCCGCAATCTGTCTGTCTCTTAATGAACTCTGTTTAAAAAATCGTCACGTAAAATACCTGTGTTTATCGACATCGATCTTAAAGTAAATCAGATAAGTAAATTTCAAAGCTAAGGATGTTATCTGAGTTGTCGGTCTTTTTTCCTCCCCCTTCAGAGGCCACGTCTGCATGCGTTCATGCTTGCTCGACTCAAAGGTGGACGCGGGAGTGAATATAATTCTCACTTCCCTTGATATTTATCGCATCCGAGTGAGAATAGACGCCGATTGGTGTAAAGAGTAAGCTATTGGGAAGTGTTATTTCTCGGAGGCCTTTGATTCATTTAGAACCTAAATGCTGGCGTCGTTCTGTTGTCGATCTTGGTGTGAAAATTGCAGTTTATTGGTAGTTTGTCCATGAGGCTGCTGACAGTGTGAAAAACTGAACTCGAGGAAAATTAAAAAAGTGCAATAATTTTCTTGGAAATATCTGGATGCAAACAAAGGTTTTAAAGAGAGGAAACTAGTTTTATATAAACATTATATATATATATATATATATATATATATATATATATATATATATATATATATATATATATATATATATATATATAATTCCTTCGCTGATTTTTGCATTTTCAGTGGCAGTCCATTTTGGTGACCTTCTCACTATGCAGCGCACCGGCGACACTATTATTTTGTTACCCCGATATCCCATAGAGTAGTAAATCCCGTAGGGAGGTTGTGCCCTCTGTGCACTTCACGCGGTGCACTGTAGGCATTACTGAAGGTTGTTTGCAGTGTCCCTTCGGTCGCTGGCTGGAAACCCTTTCATTCCTTTAACTGTACTTCCGTTCATATATCTTCCATTTTGCTTTTCATCCACACCTAACAATTGTTTCTTAGTGCAACTGCGAGGTTTTCCTCCTGTTCCACCTTTATAACCTTTCTAATCTCAGTTTCCCTTTCAGCGCTGAATGACCTCAAAGGTCCCAGCTCATGGCCTTTTGGCCTAAAAATTATATGTTCCATTCCATTCCATAGAAGTAGTGAACATGACTACCGTTGCTTCAGGGGAGGCAGCTCCTCTGCCATTCCTTACTAGGTGCCCCTCTGCCTTGAGGATTTTACATAGTAACGCAAACCATTGACACTTCTTACGGCAGCAATGTTCAGGTTATTGATTACTAACACTGTTGCAGCAGTTCCACTTGACGATGTGGGTTCCTTTCGCTTAAGAAGGAGGGGCTTATCCACTGTTTGTGAAGCATTGCTTCCTCAAAGCGTACCGCAACCCTCTTCTACAGTAGGTGTGCCTCTGTTTTGGGACATGGTTCTTTAGAATCCTGAGCCATTGTCAATTTTCAGGGCAGCAGGCAAGAATGGAAGTGTGACTATTCTGTTTTCTCTAGAGCCACCCTCTGATTTATATTATATATATATATATATATATATATATATATATATATATATATATATATATATATATATATATATATATATATATATATATATATATTAGCTGACGTACTGACGTTGCATGGTAAAAACTCAAGCTTAGAACACACCCAGGCCGTAGAACACAATCAAGCATAGAACACACCCCAAAACGTAGAACACACCCGGATATTTATTTATCCCAGCCTTCTGTTAGACTGGAAAAGGAATCAAGTCTATCTATAGTGTAATAACAAAGAATATTTATTTATAGCTTTTGAAACGGTCACATTCACTGAAAGATGCTAACCTGGAAGAATTGCCGAGTTATTTTCGTTTAAATACAGACTTCTTTTTATTTTTACAAATTTCCAGAAAGCTCTACTGACACCGAGTTATATTCATTTCCAAAAATTTTCAGTAGGTTATACAGAGTTCTATTTGTTCTATTCTACTAAACTTGGACCTCAGTGGCATTGGGAATGTCATTATTCAACTCAACAACCCCAAAGACTGTGGATTTCACAGTAATCTCGGTCATTTTTGACATTTTATTTTTCACCCCTTCTGAACCCCCATTCCTATCGGTGCTGAACTTGGACTTAAAGGGCATCGAGAGTGTCACGGTTCATCTCAGCGACCTCGAAAACTGTGGATTAGACACTGATATCTGTCATTTTCAGTTATTTTTACATGTCACCCACTTCCCACCCCCCTCTTTGGTGCTAGTGATGTCTTACCCCCACAGTATTCTTTTCCAGATAGTAAGTCATATGTATACCAAGGTTGGTTGAAATTGCCCAATACATTTCAGAGTTATGCTGGAACATGCACACACATACGCACCTTACTTTGGGTAATACAAATCTGGACTCTGGCCTTGAGGCCAGGTAAAAACATATACATCAAAACAGGCTGAAGGCCTACTTCAGAAGGGGAGTGATTAGGTAAACTCTGGGGTTTAAATTAATATTAATTAAGTTAAACCAAA
>NC_089796.1:61188862-61196362 GCF_040412425.1 Macrobrachium rosenbergii
GAGGTAATTAATTTGCGCAACTGGAGACGGGTCATTGGAGATATGTGTATAATTACAATAATCCAGCTGTAATTAGAATGCCGTGCATCCAGCACCGAAATGTCAGACGGGTTATGCAAAAGGATGCTTCCTGATATTGAGCTGCCTTTTAAAAAGAGCTTGTTCTTGTTGGATGAATATGCCAGCCAGGAAAACGTGGAATTTTAGGCTGCGTTGAATTAAAGGCATTTCAGGTCTTGAAGAAAATAATAATAATAATAATAATAATAATAATAATAATAATAATAATAATAATAATAATAAGTCTTTAGATACAGTATAAAATCTTAATTTTTTTTTACCGAACTTTTTCATTATTGCATGTTGAATATGCACTAAGCAAATAATTTTGTCATTGCAACAATTTTTAATTACGGATACATTTTTATCTGAATTTGGAGGTTTTTAGTGCGCTTTATAAGCATAAAAAATATATGAGAGACATGTTTTTTGCTTTATATCTTTAGAAGTATTCTTCTTGTTTTCTCCCTTTTAGGAGCTAAATCTGAAGGTTTAGTCCGTTATATTGACATAATTTTATTTTCTTATATCGTTGCTTTATTTACAATTGTTACTTTGTTTCCAGTACATTAATACAAACGAGTTAAGAAAGACGTTGTGATCTTAATGAATGCTATAAGTATTTTTTATAAGGTTATGAATCGTAATTTTAGATGTAATGCAGGGAAAGCGAAAGTGCAGTGTATAGCAGCTGTAATTAATACGTTTTATAAATAGTCAAAAAGAATAAGAATAATAATCAGTCGTACTTTGAAGCAGCACGGATAACCGCTGAGAATTTAATTTTTTATAATAGTTTTAGTGAGTTTTTATTTATTCTTATGATCATGAATTTGGTGTGTTTTAATCTAGTTATGAAAGTTTAGTAAAATCTTAATTTACTTTTATATATTATGATTTTGTCCGTTTTGATCGAACACTGAATTAGCCAACGGAGTCTGAGTTTCCTATTTTATTAAGCATTTGTTCGTTTTACTCGAATTTTGAACAAATTAATGGAAGGCAGATATCTTATACTTAAGAATGTTCTCCATGTTCTGATCGAATGACCAAATACTTAGCAAAATCAGAAATTCTTTGTAATGCAATTTCTTGTTCAGTTTTGATATTTGGTTCGCTGTCGTAGAGGTTCGAACAAACCGACGTTGTGTCTAGTTGGGTCGTGAAAAAAGTACTTCATCCAGAGGAAATAATGGAAGCTATCCTATTAATATTCCATCGTAAGCTAATTTATTCTGGTCTTTTAGGCTAATAGCAATGAATTCATTTTTATTTTAATATCAAATAAAATGACGCATTTCAGACCAAATTCAAATAACGAGTTTATTTTAAACATAACACAGAGAATCTTTTTGATTTAAAAACAACTGGCCGGTTTTGACCCAAAAAATTCTATAACAGATTATGAATACAAATAACAGTGAATGACTTTTTTTTTCCTTTTTTTTATTTTCGTTATTAACGACAAACTGTGTCCATATCCTTTGCGAAATAGCATATAATTAAGGCCCGTTCGGCGATATTTATCGATATTGCCGAGTTGTGACTCGGCAGGTTTTTCCAATTAATGTACGGGACTCCGAATTCGGCCCGTTTCCGGTCTCCCGCCAAGGCCGCGGCGGCCGTCAGTGTATTTGCTCACGTGTGGCAACGCGATTGGGTCTAATCACAAGGAGGATGTACCCAAAAATGCTAATCGCTATTCGGAGTGCCTGTGATATCAATTTGCGGAATGAGCCTTTTCACCTTTAATTGAAAAGTCACGCTTGAGCTGCTGCCTCACATCACGACGATTCCGGTCGTGGAAATACCGATCTTCTCGGGGATGGAAACTTCGGGAAGGGGGAGGGGAGAAATGGCCCTTTCCGAGAAAATGTTTTACCCATTATTACTTGAATTGTTTTTACCATATTTGCCATCATTCTTGTTAGTAACAATCCTTTTTGAGGGGAGATCTGTCCACAAAGTATTTATGAATTGTTTTATCATTGTGATAAAATGAATCTTGTCATTATACTAAAATAAATTTTTAGGAAGGTCTTTCAAAAATCCTATGCAGGTTATTTTTGTTGCTATTCTAATCATCCTTCAAAGTATTTTTTATTAACTTGAAATTTTTAGTCTTTCAAGAACCACTTTACATTAGCGTTATTTTTATTGCCATCATTAATGAATTTATAGTTATTACTTTCAGACGGCAGTTTATTCAGGTGCAAATTACAACATTATATTATTTATTATTGTCATCAATCGTTAAATGTTATTACTATTGTTCATTTTTGATTTGTAAATATCAACTAGAAAACTTCTCGATCAAAAGAATAAACAGTGATATTTTGGGAAATTATTACTCTTGTTTTTTTAGTTTATTGGTAAAAGTCAACTGGAAAACTCATTAAGCAAAAGAATAATCAAAGATATATTGTATGAGTAAAATAACCGTCCTTTCAGCATCGGCCACGTTTTCTCTTTTACATCTGCAGTGCTTTCTCTCCCTCTCTTCTTGTGTGCGCTGAATCCTGAGCTTGAATAATGCTCTTATTTTATATCAGCTCTTGTGGCGGTTTCCGGGATAACTAAGTAGACGGAGAAGCTGTTTTGTCCAGAGGAAAGTACTGTGGGAGAGATATATGGTTTAAAGAGAGAGAGAGAGAGAGAGAGAGAGAGAGAGAGAGAGAGAGAGAGAGAGTGAGTGAGTCTGGAGTATTCCTCGCATCTGTTTATACAGGATGTGTATGTTTTCGCCTGTTATTTTTTAATTAATAAAATTGCGAAGGTTATTGTTTTGTAGAGTACCTCCATATCTCTGTTACGTTATACTGGGTACGTAATTGAATGGCTAACCCCAACGGTATAAGAGTACATAGGCGGAATGGTAAGTACGCTCTTTAGGAATGCCGTACGTCTTGTTGCCTCGGTGCGTTCATTTCCCAGAGGGACTCGGAACTAACCGTTAAGAATTTTTTATGACAACAAAACTTTTGATATTGACTAAGTTTTCGAGTGTCGTACTCGTACGCCTGGTAGGGGAGTGGAAGATTATGTATGTTGCCTAGACTGGAGCGTGTCGCCATCAAATACATTGTTTTACATAGGATTTACATTGATTGAAGTGATGCTGAAGGTTTCTTTCCAGAATCTATGACCTGGGTGGTTTGTCGCCAGTTTCTTAAAACAATCATTCATTCATTTTAGTTTTCTGTAAAAGAAAACTATTGAGATGGCTTTGTCTGTCCGTCCGCACTTTTTCTACCTGTCCTCAGGTCTTAAAAACTACTGAGGCTAGAGGGCTGCAAATTGGTATGTTGATCATCCACCCTCCAACCATCAAACATACCAAATTGCAACCCTCTAGCTTGAGTAGTTTTTTTTTTTATTTTATTTAAGGTTAAAGTTAGCCATGATCATGCGTCTGGCACCGCTGCAGTTGCCAACAGCACGGGTCACCACCGGGCCGTGGGTGAAAGTTTCATGGGCCGAGGCTGAGAAGTTCATGGTCCGTGCCTGAGTTTCGTACAGCATTATACGCTGTACAGAAAACTCGATTGCGCTGAAGAAACTTCGGGGCAATTTTTACTTGTTTTTAAGGGAGATTACTATTCTCTCTCTCTCTCTCTCTCTCTCTCTCTCTCTCTCTCTCTCTCTCTCTCTCTCTCTCTCTCTCTCTCTCTTGTAATGGCAAGCTTAACTAATGCTTCTTTGGGTAAACTCGCTTCAAGGAAGAGTCATGTCCATTATACAGGATTCTTAGGGGGAAGTCTTTGGACGAGATTTATGAGGCATTTTATTCTCTCATTTTTCTAACTTATCGCTTGAAATTTTTCATTATCGCGTTGGTGTCGGTGTCATTCTTGTTGTTGTTGTTATGTGTCCCTTTTAGTCACGGATCTTTTGTATTATTACCTTTTTTTATGGATAGCTTTTAAGACAAAGGTTCCGTCAAATTTTCTGTCATGTTCAGATATACTCGCGTGCTGAAAAGCATTTGTTTCATTAACTTTGACCATCTCTCTTTCTGTGTGTGTGTGTGTGTGTGTGTTGTGTGTGTGTGTGTGTGTGTGTGTGTGTGTGTGTGATTTCGAAAGTACTAAAATCAATTACACATTTGACTGTGACTTTTCAAAGCTACATTTCACTTTAAAAATGAAAAAAAAAACACTGCGACATCACTGGTAGTTGCCAGTGATAATCCGCAAATTCGTCAGATCAAATATTCTTTTGTAATCTTTGATAACTTACAGCATATTCGTGCTTTAGAAACCACTGTTTTTGTATTGCATAAAAAACATGAAGACAGGTTTGTTCAAATAAACACACACACACGCATATATATATATATATATATATATATATAATATTATATATACTTATATTTAAATATTATACATATATATATAATATATATATATATATATATATATATATATATATATATATATATATATATATATATACATAATTTATGAGTTTTTGAGCAGTCTTTCTTGTAAAGCAACTCCTATTGAATACTGTTGTATATATGGCGTCCACCATATCAAGACCAGTTACATTATGGTTCCAGTTATCTACATTTTCTGTTATCAGTAGTGTATCCTGACAGCAATCATGCCACCAAGAATAATGGGATAATTTACATGATGTAATTACAATGTCAAAAAATAATGTTTTTGAATTATGTTAAATATTGGTTTTATATCTCAGAATGAAATTTTTATCGATTTTGCCAAATCTACACCTCGACCCAACCAGAATAAAGTAAATAAAACTTTTTATTTATAATTTTTCATTGTTATTTCGTTTTACTAATGATAGGGGCAATTAAAAGTGGCCATGATTTGAAGTAAAGTACATTCAAGAGCTCAATTATGAATGCAATTCAAGTTAGATACCCTACAACAGCACTTCAGATAAGAGTTTTGAATAATAAACAAGTAAAAAATGCGCCGAAGTTTCTTCGGCGCAATCGAGTTTTCTGTACATCTATAATCAAGGCCACCGAAAATAGATCTATCTTTCGGTGGTCTCGGTATAGTGTTGTATGAGACATGGCCCATGAAACTTTCAGCCACGGCCCGGTGGTGGCATGTTCTATATTGTTGCGAGACGCACGATTATGGCTAACTTTAACCTTAAATAAAATAAAAATTACTGAGGGTAGAAGGCTAAAATTTGGTATGTTTGATAATGGGAGGGTCGATGATCAACATACCGATTTGCAGCCTTTTAGCCTCAGTAGTTTTTAAGATCTGAGGGCGGACAGAAAAAATACAGATAGAATAAAGTGCGGACGGACAGACAAAGCCGGCACAATAGTTTTCTTTCACAGAACACTAAAAATTGGAAGCGGATTATTGATAGACACTGATGCCGCAAATATATTATGCAATGTACCCTTGATCTGTTAAACATGCTTCCAGGGGGCAGTACGCTTTTTAAGTATCGTAGGGTTGCCAAGGAAATGGAGTTGAGGCCATTAATTAGCGTCCAACTTCGTTAATTAACGCAAGAGAGTAAGAAAAAAGAATACTTAGATGTTTAAAAGTGTGTTTGTGGTAAAATTGGTAAAGCTACTAAATTTTTTATACGCAGATTCGACATGTACAGCATAACAAGCTTATGTAAGTGCGTGTATATGCACTCCTTTACACTCTTTGAAAAGAGTAGCGATAAAAGGGTACCTCCTTCCTGTTTCCCAGCAAGTTTTCAAGACCCTATTTCTAGTAGGGCGGTAGGCGGAGAGCGATCCACGTACATTGCAAAAGTGCATCGAGCGCTGCACTATTCCGCAAAGGCATCCAATTGCGTGGTGGTGCCGTCCTAAGGCTGGTAGTGTGGTATTTATGTATCTATGTATGTATTGCATTGTTTACAGGTTCTCGTTCGTTCTTTGTTTTATTGTACTCGTACTGTCATTGTTTTCCTTTCAGGGCAGCACCGCAATTCTTTCCAGGAATAATTAGATTCCGTATGTTCTTTTTCACTTATTATAGTAGAGATATTTATAGTATTCTTGTAGTTGTAAAACAGAATGGTTTACGGGCATACACTTGTATGAGATACTGAGCACGTGTACACACACACACACACACACACACACACACACACATATATATATGTATATATATATATATATATATATATATATATATATATATATATCATAATCAACACACAATCACGTGTGGAACAGAAATAAATTTCTGGCTCCATGAGATCAGACAGGTCTTTCAATTGAAACTGAAACCTTACCTGAGCCGTACAAGTCATAAGAAGTTGGAACCTGAGCGCCACTGCACACAAGGAATTACCTGGAGCAAGCTAGCTGTGGGAAAGTGGGCAGCGCCACGCGCTCAGTTGAAAGACCACCCAAACGGTTGGCTTGCCCCAAACAACACCCAGTGCAGTGGCGCTCAAGAACCACAACTTCTTTTATGATGGCCTGAGTGGGCGCGCTCTTACCTTTCAATTGAAAGACCTGGGTTCCGTCCTGATGAAGTCAAGAATTATATATCACTATGTATGTATATATATATATATATATATATATATATATATATCATTGTTTGACATACTGTTTGACATACTGTGGTGTGTATATATATATATATATATATATATATATATATATATATATATATATATATATATATATATATATATATATTATATATATATATATAGTTATAGATATATGCATCTATACATATATACATGTACATACATATATATAGCTAGGTAGATAGATATGTATGTACCCATTCTATGTATAGTAAAGGATAATTGTATATTAGATATCCCATTTAGGATTATAATAATTATAATAACTAACCCATTTAGGGTTAATTATTATAATCCTGCTTTGTTCACATATATATAACAGTAATAGTAAAAATTACTACTACTACTACTACTGCTGCTACTACCACTACTATTATCATCGTTGTTGGTGGGAGTTTTTGTTGACGTTGTAGTAGCAGCAACAACAGCAACAATGATATTAAAGTATTCTTTTGACAAAATTATGCAAATATGAAGAATATTTAGAGCGGAGTTAGACGCTGACTGATTAATTATGTAGATTAATTTCCGCTCCCCCATAGTGTGCGTCGTTTTTCTTCCCGTCATTTTTTTTTTTTTTTTTTTTTGCCTTTCGGTTTCTCCAGAAGATTGCTGCTAGTCAGTCTGGGATAGCAGAAGTGGATGGCGGCGGCAGCCTCGAGATGATAGTTTCATTCATAATTTGTCTAAGATTAGTCACTGAATTCTACGTTTTCTATTGAATGTGGAGTAATGTGATTCTCTCTCTCTCTCTCTCTCTCTCTCTCTCTCTCTCTCTCTCTCTCTCGTTATAGCCATAGCTGTGTACGAGACCATGGCGAAAAGTAAACAAAATAAAAAAATAAGTGAAGTGGGAATAGACAAAGTAAAAATTGGAGAAGA